>NW_028327182.1:22511500-22813500 GCF_987537825.1 Furipterus horrens | reverse complement strand
CGTACTTAAAAACGCATTCTTATCTCCCCCCTAGTTGATTCTACTTTGTAATTACATAAGCACTGGTTAATATTAAGGTTAGGTTTAAACTTATTTGCATTTCTTAAATAAATATCCAATAACATGCTGAGATGTGGGGTCAAATTTAATTAACCCAGGATTTTAAAATTGACATGAATTATCCCCAAAATAGATAACCCATACATTTTTAATTGAGTAGTTGGCATGGGAATATCCCACTTTTAAACATCTTTAGTTTATGGAGAAAGTTAAATGTAAAAAGAATTTTTGTAAAATAAATAATTACCTCTATTAAAAATGTGTTCAATGGGAAAAATGTTCCAGTTCCATTATTAAATCAAAATTTACACCTAAGAACATGTTTAAAACTACACTTACCTAAAAAATACAATAACAATTTAGTTTTTAAAAACACATTTACTATTTTTACAAAATATAATTAAATAATTATATATAATTATTTTTTTAATGGTCATGGAATCTAAAACTCTGGTAACTTTCAAGGTTTCACTGACTATTTAGTGTATTAAAATATTTAAATTAATAATGTCTTTGTTCTATAAATTAGTTTTCTATATATCTATAAATGACATGGAAAAATAGACATAGATTTTTTGGATCTAAGTAAGGATATTACTCATTAATTAGACAGGTTGTAAAGCTGTGATTTGGTGAAACCAAATAGTGATCTGAGGAGAAGAGTGTCAATGGATTTTTAAGGAGACTTTAGAATTTAGAAATTATATTCTCTAAAGCTAATTTAATATCCAACAGATGGTCAGGGTCTCTTTCTTAATAACTCATGCTATTGCACAGAAAACTCACATAAATACATATATTAATTAACCCTTAAAATTATGGTTTTAAAGAAAGTAAAAGAAACCACAAAGCTCTCTTAGTTGGTCATCTTATAATAATATCAAAGTCCAGACAGATTTCAAAAAGTGAGATGATTCCAATATTTAACATTTCCCTTGGAAAATAAATTATTTTGTCTAAAAATTTTAAAGAAAAAAGAAGAATAGATTAATGTTAATTGTAATAAATGTAAATGAACAACTATGATCAAGTAAGAAAAACCAAAGGACAATATTTATGTGTGATTACAATGCTTAAAAATAAGTATGCTTTTTTAGGTTTATTAAAATGTATGTTTTGAATTTGTTGCAGGTACTTGGACAAGTGCTCTATAGTAAATATGGACCTAAAGTATTTATTCTAGTTTTCCTCGTTTTTTCAAATGAATGTTTAGAGATAAATTAATTTAATGCAGAAAACAATGTGATGCTTTCTTAACCATGGAATATTGTGCTATTATAGTTTATACACATAAGCAACTTTATATATATAATGTGACTTCGGCTCTTTTAATGCACCAATTACAATGTTCAAACCTCAGGTTTAAATAGCTGTCTATAATTGCTGAAAGTTGATTTATTTCCTGGTAATCATTGGAGCTGCTAAGTGAAAAATCAGAGAAAGCATCTCTTTTAGAACACTGCTCTTCTGTACAACACTTGCTGAATTCTGAGCCTCTGATTGTGATGGTACAAAAGACAAGTGTGACATTTAAAAAATCTGAACAGATCACTCCCTTTCTTGGTGAATTGTTTGCTCATCATATAACACATTTCGACCATTGTTAACATACTAACCATTGTGTGTGGATTGGAATTTAATACTGAATTTGTGATAGGAGATAAAAGATATAGATGCTTTTAAAATTTTGGATAGGGGCTGGTGATATTAGTGCTGATAAATCAACTTCTTTTTTTCTAAAGATGCAAAAATTATTTTACTGTTAATGTGACAATTGTATGAAAACATATTCTAAACACAGAATTTATGGACATTTGATATACCCACAACAATATAAACAGCATGTCAACAAAATCAGAAATTTATGAGTACTTGGGTTGATAGAATTTAGATCCTAAGATACATGGCCGATTCTCAAATCTTGGTCTCTACACATTCAGATATCTGGTTTACTTGGTCCTGTCTAGTCAACTGAAGAGAGAAGAAAGCATGAAACAGAGCCAGGAATGGAGCTTGCATGAAATGAAGCACTAGACAACAAACAAATGAGACAACTGAGCGCAACTCACAGAACCAAATCACAGAGAATCTTGAGGATCATCAGATTACCTTTTACAAGTAATCAAATGTATTCATCCTCTGTGGTAGGCAGAATAGTGGTTATCCAAAGATGTCCACATCCTGATGAACAGAACCTATGAATCTGGTACCTTACATGGCAGAAGAGATTTTGCCTATGTGATTAAGATAAAGATCTCTAAATAAGACATCTCCTGGATGATCCAGGTGGGCCCAATATAATCATAGTGGAGACAGAAGAGTCAGAGATATGAAAGTGCTTCTGGCTTTGAACATGGAAAGGGATTAGGAGCCAAGGAATGCAAGAGACCTATAGAAAGAAGAAGAAGAAGGAGAAGGAGAAGAAGAGATTCTTCTCTAGAGCCTCTAACAGAAACACAGCCCTGCTGATATCATGATCTTAACTAAGTGAGTCCTATTTTTTTGACTTTTGACTTCCATTATCTTAACCTTAAGAAAAAAAATGGGGACTTCCAGCCAAGATGGAGGCATAGATAGACACACTGCATCTCCCTCCACAACTAAGAAGGAGTAAAACTATCTCAAAACTAGGAACAACCAGAAATTCCAGGAAATCAAACTACATGGAAGACCAGCAAACAAAGATATAAAGAAGAAATATTCATCCAGACAGGTGGGGGAGGTGGAGCTGGGGTGGAGAGGATGTGGTGTGGTAGCAGTAGCAGCGGTGTCAGCAGCAGAGTGGCGGAAAGCACAGTCACACATTTTAAAAAGTTAGGAAGAACACCTGGGGAGCATTCCCAGCTCCTCACTGGACCTAGCAGCTCATAGTCCCAGCACCGGGGGAAACCAAGCCTCATTGCTTCTGACTGTGCAGACCAATGGGGGTTGGGATGGAGGCAGAAACTGCCAGTTTCTCAGCAAATTCCGCTTGTTTGGTGGGGCGCCCAGAGTCCTGGAATGTCTGCAGACCCACCCACTCTGGGAACGACGGCCAGGGCAGCAGCTAGAGTGGCGCCAGTCTGGTGCGGAAGTGAGAGAGGTGCCTGGAAAAGGGGCAAGTGCTGGGAAGGTGGCATTGTCCGCTCTCGGACCCCTCCCCCACATACAGCACCACAACATGGTGAAACAGGTCACCCTGTACTGACTAATACCTAAGGCTCAGCCCCTTACAATGTAACAGGAGCAACAGCTCTACCTGGAACATAGAGGCAAACACAGGAGCCTGTCAGAATGAGGAGACAGAAAAATATGGCCCAAAAGGGGCAATGGATCAAGGTTCCAGTGGGAGAACTAAGTGATGAGGAGATAGTCAACCTAACAGATGAGGAGATAAACAACCCAACAGATGCACAATTCAAAACACTGGTGATAAAGATGCTCACAGGCTTGACAGATATGCTTGAATACGGCAAATGCATAAGAGAAGAAGTGAAGGCTATGCTAAGTGAAATGAAGGAAAAATCACACAAAACCAATGGGGAAGGGAAGGAAACCAGGGTTCAAATCAATGATTTGGAACAGAAAGAAGAAAAAAACAGTCAATCAGTGCAGAATGAGGAAGCAAGAATTGAAAAAAATGAGGAAAACTTCCCAAATTTTGTGAAGGAGATGAACATACAGGTCTGGGAAGCACAGAGGGTCCCAAGCGAGCTGGACCCAGAGGGGACCACACCAGGACACATCGTGATTGAGATGCCAAAGGTGAAAGAGAAAGAGAATCCTGGTAGCAGCAAGAGAGAGGTGGAGAGTTGCCTACAAGGGGGTGTCTATAGGACTATCAGCTCATTTCTCAGAGGACACTTTGCAGGCAGGAAGGAACTGGCAAGCAATATTTAATGTGATGAAAGGCAACCTGCAACCAGGACTACTCTATCCAGCAAGGCTATCATTTGGAATGGATGGGCAGATGAAGTGCTTTCCAGACAAGGTAAAGCTAAAGGAGTTCATCATCACTAAGCCATTATTATCTGAAATGTCAAAGGGACTTACTTAAGAGAAAGAAGATCAAAACTATGAACACTAAAATGACCACAAACTCACAACTATCAACAACTGAATCTAAAAAATAGCAATAAAATTTAACTAAGCAAACCAGAATAGGAACAGAATCATAGGTATGGAGATCATTTGGAGGGTTATCAGCTGGGAGGGGGAGAAATGGGGATATGGTGCAGGGATTAAGAAGCATAATTGGTTGGTACAAAATAGACTGGGGGAAGTTAAGAATAATATAGGAAAGAGTGAAGCCAAAGAACTTATATCCATGACCCATGAACATGAACTAAGGGGGGTGGGATTGCTGGAGGGAAGGGGGGTACTGGGCAGAGGGGAGCAAAGGGGAAAAAAATTGGAGCTACTGTAACAACAAAATCAATAAAATATACTTTTAAAAAATGTGTGTGACTTTAAGCAAATAAGTCTGTTATTTGTTACAGCAAGTATAGAAATTAATACTATTCCCAATGCTTTTTAAAGAGGATTGAATGTATTTTAAGGTCTAGTTTCAACATACATTTTTTTTAAACATGCAAACAGATAAAACTATTTTTTAGCTACAATTGCACAGTAGCTGTATTCAAACTTACCACTACAAAAGACATTTTGTGTTTTAGAACTGAAAATCTCTTACTTCTTGGAGTTCAAAGAATGATTTAAAATTAGATATAGCCCTGGCTGGTGTGGCTTGGTGGATGGAGTGCAGGCCTGTGTACTGAAAGGTCAACAGTTCAATTCCCAGTCAGGGCACATGCCTGAGTTTCAGGCCGAGTCCCCAGTTTGGCATGTTCGATTGATGTTTCTCTCACGCATCAATGTTTCTCTCCCTTTCTTTCTCCCTCCTTTCCCCCTCTCTAAAAATAAATATAATAAAATCCAAAAGAATAAAATAAAATAAAATTAGGTGTATATTTAAATGTCTTTTTCTTCTGAAAATCAAATTCAATTTTGCAATTCCTTTCATTTCTTCCTCAGCACATTGAATGAAAGATATTAAAATAGCAGAATAAAGCAAGAAACAAGATTGTTATTTTTAATTCCTCTGTAGCTGGCAGGACCAAGTCTTACTATCTTGCTTATTCATTTGCTGCAATAATCCTTGGTGAATACATTTCATCATCTGATGGTACCCTTGGTAAATTTCCTTATTTTGAAGTCTTTATAGAGGAAACATACCCATCATCATAAATCTTAAATATCTTTGCAAGTTACAAGTGAAAATACAAGCTCATATATGTTAACAGCTGTACAACTGCCTCTTGGGATAAATGTATTATAGATGCAGAACAGTCATAATAACACTCACAACCTCATTTTTCCCATTTCATAGGTTTTATACCTGTGCCATCTGGGCAATACACCTGGATGTACTACAGGATATACTTGCAAGGCCTGATTTTCTAAATGGCCTTTCCTGGCATCTGACTTTTGTGGAATTCTTTAAATTTTTAAAAATATTTTATTTATTTATTTATTTATTTATTTATTTGTTTGTTTGTTTGTTTATTTATTTATTTTTAGCGTGAAGGGAAGGGAGGGAGAAAGAGAGGGAGAGAAACATTGATGTGCAAGAGATACATCAATCAGCTGCCTCTCACACACCCCCAACTGAAGACCTGGCCCAAAACTCAGGAATGTGCCCTGATTAGGAATTGAACCATCAACCCTTTGGTTTGCAGGCCGGCACTCAATCCACTGAGTTACACGAGCCAAAGCAGAATTCTTTTAATTTTTTTATTCACACTAAACCGAACTGCTATATATAAATAGTCATGTGTACAGATGTTAATATCACAAGGAAGTATATTTCATAGTGACAAAAAAGGAACATAGGATTTCATTTTATGAGGCATCAATAAATGATGAGATCAAGCATTTTCTTTCATTCCCTTCATTAACAAGGAGACGTTAGCCAAGTCTTTTAACTAAACAGTGCTTATTTTCTCATCTTTCTTTTCATGTCATTACCTAATTTTTCCCTACTGAGAATGATTTAACAAAAGTAATTTCTAGAAATAAGAAATGTTGATATACAATGTTAATTTTTTTTTTTTTACCAATTATGGCTCTACTAAATAAATATTATGTGGTGGGGAAGTATGTAAATGAAAAGCTGAATCACCATCATTGTTTTATTGAAGTATATGTGTACATAGTTTTTAATCCAACTTTCAGAAAAGAGTATTCACAGGAACATCAATATACAGCATTTAATATGTTTATCTTGAAGATATGAGGCTCACACGAGAGTCCGTGCTGACACTGTGGTTTTATTGCTGTTGCCCACTCGTTGAATGTGCAATTGCCGGTCATCGTCTCATGCATTTGGGGGCTATAATGCTGAAAAAAAAACAAAACAACCAGACCACTTTCTCCCCATTACTTGCAGTTAAGTTCCTGTTTGCAAGTGTTATTTATAAAAAAAAAAAGCAGCAGGACTGGGAAACAAACCAAAGAAAATAATGTTAGCATAAATGCTTCGAAGGAGACATGTGTTGCTAATGGCTTTTGAGAAACCGTAGGGAGTGAGGGAGTAACACTTCCACTCCATTGAGCTGGCTTAATTTTTTAAAGCCATGTGAACTATTTCAAAAGCTTTGTAGAATCTCACTTCTGATTCAGGACTTTGTTGCTTTAAAAGTGGCTGTTACCATTCCAATATTCAGCATGAATGGCAATAAGAAAATAGGGAAAAAAAATCAAGACGTAAGTTCTGGAAATGCATCAGCCATTTGCATGGTGGTCAGGCACACATCCAGAGCAGCAAGCATTCTTCCGTGGTGATAAATATAAAAGATGACTTTGAAGGAAACTATGCATGTAGATGAGGATCACACTAGGACAAAGTCATAATTTTACATATAGCTTGGGAAAAAGGTAGTAGTTCAAACTTTCCTCGACACCTCTTTTAAATGGATACACACCATCCAAATCATATCCTGCAAATCATATCTGGAGGGGTTATTTTTATTCAATTTTTTCTTTTGTGTGTGTGTGATTCTGTTTGAGACACCCCAATCATAATATTGGCTAACATTTATGAAGTACTTACTGTGTGCTTTGTTGGTTTTAAATTGTATAACCCTTACAAGTTTATAAAAGTGAGTCCATTTTTTAATCTTTATTTTATAAGTAAGGGAAATGAAAGCAGAAAGTGATAAAAAGCCATGCCCATTTTTATATGATAAATTCTGTAGGGATTTGAACCATGGCAGTCTGGCTCAAAACCTGTGCTTTTAAAAGACGTCTTCTAATGTCTGTCTTCTGCATTAAGAGAATAAACTACATTTTATTAACGAAAACTGTAGGTTTTTTGCACATCTTTATGATGTTTTTTTCCTTTTTATTGAATTTATTGGGGTGACACTGGATAACAAAATTATACAGGTTTCCATAACAAATCATCTGTCCACTGTATTGTGTTCACCATCCCAAGTCCAATCTCCTTCCATCACACTTACACACTCACCACACGGTTGTCCATGTCACCAGTTTTTTCTTTTTCTTTCTCTAATGTTAGTAAAGTTACCATATTTAACTCAGGCGGGGTCAGTTAATGAGACAGTAAGTTCGAACCTCATGTGTGGTGTTAATACCTGATATACTTTACATGAAAGTTGTCTGGTTATCACTCAGGACGTTTGAGCACATTTTACAAAATATTTATAAAAAAGGCATATGTGTTGAAATGAGGAAGTCAGAAGACTTGGGGGCCTAAAGATTGGCTGAATGAATGCACCTGCCACAAACCATTGGTGTTACTCTGAGCAAGTGATCTTATTCTCCTTTCTGGATATTTTCATCAGTGAAAGATGCATTTTTTATTTAATCTTTATTGTATATTTTTCTGTTACCATGAAGTCCCCTTATACCCCCTTCCCCCAGCAATCACCACACTGTTGTCCACGTCCATGAGTCCTTTTTCCTTTTTTTTTAACCCTTCTTACCCCCTAACCTTGCCCGCCCACTAAATGTCATTTCTAATTCAGTTACCTGTAGCCTCTCTTCTATCTCCAGAATTCTATGGCTTTTATAATAAAGTTGCTACTTCAAATCTATTTCAAATTAGTATAGACATTGAATTCAGTGGTTTGAAGAATAAGTTTAGAGAAAATAAATTTTCAAACCCCTAAGTAAGAATAAACAAGCTAAAAATCCTTCCTTGGCTTGTTCCCGGCCATATTCTGGTTTCCTGAGCCTGGAAATCCATACTAACACTTCACCCTGTGTCCTAGCTCTGCCCTCATGGTCTGTGCTATACACAACTGTCAGGTAATTTTAAGTAACAGATATTGTTGTTACTATCTTTTTTTTTTTCCTGTGACTTTTCAGCAAAGACTATGAGACGCACATTAATTCAGCAAAAATTTCAACTTTTTTCTAATACAGACAGTTAACTTAAAGAATTCTTTGCTTCTAACCAGAATCCCACCCCCCAAGTTTATTTAAAGAAAGAAGAAAAGAGTTATGGAAAATTCAGTTTACTTTGGTACTGAATTTATATATCACTGTCTTCTTGAATTTATATATCACCAAAATTTACAGATTCTCAATTCATTTGAAAATAAATAATTGCTGAAAACAAGTTGACTTTCATAAGTCCCAATACACTGTGTCTTAAGGGGATTCATAATAAAGATCTGTAGCCCAAAGGTACAGATTGTTATCTCATCAGTTCCTAAAGAAATACTTGTAACTTTGAAGTGGGCAATTCTTTGAATAATCTGATCACTAGTAAGGCTTAACTGAATATCCATTTTGACTTCCAGGTCATTATTCTCAGCATTCTGTTCTCAGATATAGTCAAATCTGGTAATGGTTATTTAAAAGAAAATAAAAAGATGGTCTATCTGAAGATCAAGTGAATATGGACTTTTATGGGGTGTTTGGAATTTCCTTCCTGTACTATGCAATGACAATAATGGAAGACAACTAAAGAAATTAGAAGAGTATTTATCCTCTCTGAGTTATGAAGGCTCGGTTTTCTAATTTGAAAAATGCTTTGATAGTTGGGTGAAACACTGAGACCATTTAGTTTATGATTTTAATTGAGTTTCCCAGGTCATGCCTACTGAATTTTGGATCTTCCCCCAATTATACATCTTTTGATCTTATGGCTTATATTGTTTCCAGAAACTTTCAATAAAATCAACGCTGAATTGTTCACTTGGATAACCTTATTCTTTCCTTTTAATAAAACAAAGGAATGTCCCCAAATCATATACTTTAAAAATGTTAAGAATAATTAAACCACAAATTTAGTTTTAAATCTCACATATATACTAATGATTAACAAAAATAAATATACAATAAAATTATTTCATTAAAGGGGTAAATATTTTTAGTTTTAAATTCTATATAAATAGGAGTGTTAGACATGAAATCCTATCTTAAAGCAAATACTGTATGGCAGTTATTTTTAAGCAGGAAGAGATAAGGAAACATGCATCCTTCCCAAATAAGTAAGTCATAGGAAAGAGGGATTTTTCAGATTTCACAAACTCTCCCTCTTCCTAACTAGGATTTTAATCCATCTTGCCTTGGACACATCCCACCATCTACCTCAGAATACTATCACTGTCACTAATGAGAGTCTGTACTGACCTCAAGCGTGATGGTGGAGCAGGAAAGTTGAGAACCACTGAACCTACAGCCTTTGCACATTTAAACTCCTGCAAGAGCTAGATACAATCTAAAAGAAGGATTTGCAAATGAGAAAGAATTTGTTTCTTAAAATATGATTTTGTTTTTCCAACGTTGAGAGACCCATGGGTACAAGAGCTATTTCTATTTCCTCTTAACAATACCCTTAGAAAACTAATAGTGGAGGAGTGAGGAAAACAGCTGCCACTTGGTCTCAGTCTTGTGGACTCAATGGGTTCAAGGTGCACCAGAGGACAATGTCTAGTCTGAGGACAGTCAGCTGCTGCTCATTTCCTACTAATGATGACCATGAAGAAACAGGCTCAGGAGTGCCAGATTTAATTTGTTTTCAAAAGATACTTCTCACAGATATTTTTTAATGAAATCTCATACATTTGTAATGGTGACTGCTAATTTAAAAAATATTATAATATTGTAAGCCAGACAAAGCTTGATTGCAGGTTGCCCATTGGCAACTTATGATCTGTTATCTAATTTTTGTTTATTTTATTTTGTTATATTAAGTACAGAAGTTTCCTTGAAATCATGTTTCCAGTTGACATGGCTCTGTCCGTTTCTTCTTTCAGCACAGATTCTTCAGCAGAAAAGTAGAATTATTATACCTCCAGGGAGACATAAGAGATTAGAGCTTGTTTACAGTTGTTTATTTAAAAATAAATATGCCCCTCACCAGTGTGGCTCAGTTCATTGGGTGTTGTCCCACAAGGTGAAAGGTCAGTGGTTTTATTCCCTGTCAGATCACATGCCTGGCTTACAGTTTGGTCCCTATTCAGGGTGCAGATGAGAGACAACCGAATGATATTTCTCTCCCTATCTTTCTCCCTTCCTTCCCTTCTCTCTAAAAATAAGTAAATAAACCTTTTAAAAATAAATATGCGTTATGACTAACACGTATATTTAGATGTCACTGTTTTGTCTAACGTGATGGCTCCCAAAGCTAAGTGAACATGTTAATCAACAGGGTGCTGTTAAAAATATAAATTCTCCTAGCTGGTGTGGCTCAGTGGATTGAGTGTCAGCCTGCGAAGCAAGTGTCGCTGGTTCCATTTCCAGTCAGGGCACATGACTAGGTTGCACGTCAGGTCCCCAGTTGGGGGCATGAATGAGAGGCAACCACACAGTGATGTTTCTCTCTCTCTCCTTCTCCTATCCCCTCTCTCTAAAAATAAATAAATAAACAAACAAACAGATAAATTATTTTATATATATAAATTCTTTGGTCTCATCCTTAGAGATTCTGATTTCTGGTTCAAGTTAGGGGAACTACTTTTCTAATATAATACCTTTCTTTACAGATGAGGAATGGGTTATGCAGATGCATTCAAAGGTTTGAAGATAGGAATTGGGCTTTGGCTTTTCGCTTGAACACGCTGTTATTAGACAAACTGAAAGCAGCACTTTTGGACCTGGGCTAGCTTCAAACTCAAATCTTGATGTAAACTGTCCAGTAGATTTCTTTTTTAAAATCCAAAAATATTAATTATTTTCAAATGTATATTTTTAAGTGAATCATACTCAAAGGCTTATAGTCACTGTTTGGTGACATAAAATTGACAAATAAATATAAAATGCATAAAGTATTTGTTTTCAGCTAGAAAGTCTCCTCCCAAAATTCACATATTGAATCCCTAACGCCTGGTATATCGAAATATGACTGTTTTCGAGACATGGTCTTTACATGGCTGATAAAGTTAAAATGAGACCTCAGTGTGTGTATTTTCCAATCTGACTAGTGTCCTTATACAAGGAGGAAATTTGAGCACACTCAACAGTACCAGGTATGCACTTCTCAGAGAGGATACTATATGAAGACACAGTGAGCAGCCAAGGAGAGAAGTCTCAGAAGGAACAGTATCTGCCAAGATCTTGATCTTGGACTTCCAACCTCCATACTTGTGATAAAATAAATTTCTGTTGTCAAGCCACCCAATCAGTGGTATTTTGTTATGGAAGCCCTAGAAAATTAATATAGTATTCTTTGGTGAAATCAAGAATAAACACATATATGAGTTGTCTGTTATACTTACTATAATTTTCCTAGACCTCTGAAAGTATGTTTTGCAAAGAAACTGTCAAAATAAAAGTTGTATACTTGACAAAAACCTCAATATTAAATGAACCATTATACAGAAAAAATGCATTACAGCAGACAAAGATGCCATTATGAACAGGGCAGGGACAGGGTAAGTGGGGGATGTAAATAAAATTCTTGGGTTCAAGATCCAGATGAGGCCAGGACTGACCCATTTGAAGATATGTGGTGAATTTGATTACCCTGAGGGGGTGATTTTCCCATTCAATATGTATTCTCTGAAGCATTGAGATTCACTTTTACACTAATTTGAAATACTCACTTTATGACAAAGTGATAGAATCTGTAGGTGAAATAAAGATTACATGTAACAGAATTAAAAGTTTTTGCCTCACAGATGAAAATATCCGGAACAAGAGAATTAACTGACTTTCCTTCCTATAAATATTTTGGAAAATGGATATAATCACACTTGCTAATAAACAGGGAACTTCCACACATAAGAGCTTCAAACTTACTGTCACAGTAACTGACCTCACCTAAGTTAAAGATGCTAAGTATAATAACATATCAGACTGAATAAAAATTATTTTCGTCCTTTGTTAAGAATATGTCTAAGTTCCAGTGTGCCTGAGACTGCCTGGCTGAGCAGTCACCTGGGGGAAAGACAGCCTTGTGGGGCCCAGGGTCGCTGTGCCTGCTGATGATTTTCTCTTGAGGAACACAGGCATGACCAGCAGAAAAACTGTGCAATCAAGGCCCAGAATGGTGAAAAACAGTAAATTGTTGTTTCAAGCCTCTAAGTTTTGAGTTAAGTTTGTCATACAGAAAAGAGTAAATGAAACAGAATTTTTTTTAAATCGTATAATTAGTAACCTCAGAAAGAAGATATTTTGACCAACAAATAATAAAAATATATTGTAAGAAAGTATAATTGGAGAACAGAAAAAGGTTCTTAGAAATTACAAAATAACCCAAGTGAAATATTCACTGGCAATCTTAGAAAACAAAATTGTGAGCTCACAGAACTAAAAAATAAACTTAAGGAAAACTGGAGAAAAAACAATAAAGGACAGAACTCATCTGGAAGGTCCTACAATTCTTTTTTTTTTTTTTTTTTTTTAAATGTTCCAGAAAGAAAAGTCAGAAGAGAAGCTATTAAAGAGAACTAGAGGGAAAAAAACTGATATGAAAGGACCCACATTTCCAGATTGAAAGAGGCCACACATCAATTAAAAAAAAAAGAAAAAAATCTATGCCAAAAGGCTATCACCACAGCCTTTTGTAAAAGCCTCCAGGGAGAAGAAAACAGGCCAGACATACAGGATTATTGACCATAATGACCTCAGATTTCTCACTAGCTATTCTGAAAATCC
Source organism: Furipterus horrens (assembly GCF_987537825.1). Taxonomy (NCBI): domain Eukaryota; kingdom Metazoa; phylum Chordata; class Mammalia; order Chiroptera; family Furipteridae; genus Furipterus; species Furipterus horrens. The sequence continues at coordinate 22,800,330 of NW_028327182.1, read as the reverse complement.
AAACGATGAGGGACCTTCAAAAGGTGGAGGGAACATTATTTTCTGTACACTTTAAATCTTTGAATCATATGTAGAGTAGAATAAACATGGGTTGAGCATGCAGTAGCTAAAAAGTACCACTGTTGCTCTCTGTTAGGCAGCTGCTAGAGGGGAGTTTTTAGCAAAAGAAATGAAAAACCCACTGAGAAGGCCACCCTGGGATCAGGAAAAGGGAGTTCAGGATCTCGGGTTCGGGAGAGCACCAAGGGAAGTCCCAGGACCCAGCCATACAGGTTGGTGCTGGGGATGAGGAGGGTCGAGAGAGACGTCTGGGAAGAAAATTGAAATTGTAGAAATCATTTGATTTTTCTGTGCGTGTGGGAATAAAAGTACTAATAAGTCTAATAGGTCTGTTGGAATGTAACAGGGGGGATCTGGCCAGGTCGCTGGCCAGAGGGGAGGGACCTCTGAAGCAGGTCAGGAAGTGGCCAAGGCCGTAGATTGAAATTGCAACCAAAACCATCGAACAGGCTTCCATACCGCTGGGGAAGGGTAAACAATCAATACCGCTCATGACACAGCTTGCACAGAGCATGCGCAGACTGAAAATGTCACAACACACGAGTATCGCGGAGATGAACACGGTGACACCCCACCCGGAGCAGAGATACTGTGCCCCTGCATACAGCTAGAAACCCTCCTACAGGCTTCCAGATCATGGAGGCAATAGGAGGGGCAGAGATCCTGTGCGGGCTGACGGGCCTGATGAACGTTGGCCTAGATTGTCTGGCAAGCTGGACACTCCCACTGTGGGCAGGATTTTGGGGTGGAAGATTTAAACGGAGGGTGTGCAGAAACTTGCCACTTTTCTTCTTCCTCTCATTAGCCCCGTTGGAGGTTGGCAACCTAAGCATTCCTGGGATGCCCGGCCCTGGATACTGCGTGGCCAGGCTGAGCAGGCACCTGGAAATACCAGAGAGCCAGCGCCGGAGGGACAGGGCTCAGACACTGACCCCGCAGGCAGCAGCCTGAAGACAGGGCAGTGCACAGTGAATAGCCTACGAACCAACTAAGCCACCAGGATGATCATGCCACAACCACCTGTGTATCCCAAAGGACAGTAATTTTAAATGGCAGAAAGGATTCCAGGTGCAGCCTTGAACTGATCAGGCAATGGGTGGAGGGGCTATGTTCTTTTAGGTATTTTAAAGGGAACGGGCTTTGAGGCAGAAGCCCGTTATTCTTCCAAAATTGTGTAGCCTTTAAATAAAAGACTCCTTTGCTTTTTTCAACAACCCCTGCCTCTGAAATTTATGCGTGGCGGGCAGCAGAGCCCCACGTGGCTGCGCAGTAACAGGAACATTTGGAAAAAATAGTAAAAGGTCCATAAAAAGTTAAGCAAAATTTTAAAATAATGATCTGCAGAGAAAAAAATAATAAAACATAAAAAGAAAATTGATCATAGGCTTAGTTCTACCAAAAGTTTCCTAGTATGAACTTGATATAATTAAAGAATAACAATTTGATTTTTCTGGCATCTTTGAAGAACAAGTGATTTGGAGAGAATATAAATTCTGGGAGGGCAGGGCTTCTTCTTTTTATGGACGTATTCCAGTGCCTAAAACTGGGACTCTATAGTGCTCATTAAAAATTCACCAAATGATGAATACCTGAGTTTTCAAATATAGAAGTCTTCCCTCTTCTGACCAACAAACATTTTCTAAATGCTTTCAAAATGAATGACACCATTCTCTGCCTTATCTAACAGATTATCCTAGATTACTCAGGAATGTCCGTCCAGCTATGGAGGACAGTGCCACTCTCTATAAGACAGGGAAGTTTGTTCTGTGAGGCACACCAAGGTTTCTGTGCTTTGTGAGTCACTTGTTTGCCTTTTATACTTACTCTGTTTACTTAGCCCCTATTTACTGAACACCCAATATACGTCAGTCACTATGCTAGGTTTTGGGAGGGGGGCATACCCAAAAGATTCTCTTCTTATCATAAAGTGAAGCATTAATACTGATAAAGGCAGACATTAAAAAAATGAAATCATATTAAGTATTATGAAAGAAACTATTAGATACAGTGAGAGACTCTAACAGGGGCATGGTGGTGATCTGTGGGTAGTATATACCATAGCATTGTCCTTTGATATTAGTAAATCTTTTCTTTGCAGTCTTCTAAGTGTTCTTATATATAATCATTATGATAACTCTGTGAAGTAGGTACTATCATAAATCCCATTTATAGATGAGGAAAAAGAAACCTAGAAGGTGCTTGCATGTTTATACATCAGGAGTAGCTGTGACATGAACCCTGTTAACACTAATTCTACAGCAGTCTCTATGAAGATAGTTAACATTAACAGTGTGCTTATTACATTTAGATATTATATGAAGGGCCTCATAGTGATGTCTTATTTAATTCTCATAAGACCCTGTGAAGGAAATGATATTGTCCTATATTGAAAAGTAGGGACATGATATCTAGCAGCTCTTCGCATGAGGAGATAGAGTCTATTTCACCACACTTAATCCTGAAGCTATTTTATACCCTTCAATCCCAGCCTGCCTACCGGCTGAGTGCAACTATCTGAGTGAACCCAGGAAAGATCAGCAGAAGAATACAACCAGCCCGCAGAATCATGAGAAACAATACGTCCTTGTTTAAGCTATTAAATTCTCAAGCAGACCATTATGTAGCAATAGAGAGCTGCTACCGTTAAGCATCTTGTCCAGAGTCGCATAGCTGGTAGCCGATGTGGAATTCAAACCCACATTGCACTGCCTGAGTCCAAGTGTTTGACCCCTACACTGTACGAATGGGAGTCAACCTAGCTGGGAGGTAGAGAAGTAAAGAAAAGTGAGATCGTGGACACAGTTTCAGATAGCAAAGAGAATATCACATGCAAATTCGCAAATGAGAATGAAAGTAGCAAGTGTGGCTGCAACTTAGAGGGGAAAAAAACATTCCAAGGCAGACAGGAGTCAGACCACAGCCCAGCCCTTGATACTTGCTGAAGAAGTAAGGATCAGGCATTCGCCTTTCTGTTCTGACTATGATGGTTTTTACTCAGGTCTGCCTTTTTTTTTTAACACTTCTCCCTCGACTCTCTGCAAGAAAAGTAGAGTTTATCCTCTTCCTTTGAATATGGGCTTGCCTTAGAAACTTACATGTAATAAATAGGATGTGGCTAAAGTGAATGTTATGGACAGAATGCCCCCTCTACACACACACACACACACACACACACACACACACACACACACACAATCCATATGCCGAAGCCCTAATCCTCAATGTGATGGTATTAGAAGATGGGCCTTTGGGAGATAGTTATATTCAGATGAGCTCTCCCACAGTGGAGTCCCCATAATGGGATTAGTGCCTTTATAAGAAAAGGAAGTGAGACCAGAGCTGCTTCCCTTTGTCACGTGAGGATACAAAGGAGCCAGGAAAAGGGCTCTGACCAGAACTTGCCATGCTGGCACCCTGATCTCAGGCTTCCCAGCCTCCAGAATGCTGAGAAATAAATGCTTATATTTTGAGCCATCCAGTGTATGGTACTTTGTTGCAGCAGCCTGAGCTAAGACAGTAAAGTTGTGTTGCTTCAAAGGCTAGGTCACAGATGCCATTTAGCTTCCACCTGTCTTTCTTCCTCTCTCTCAGAAATACTACAGGGGCTGTTGAAGCTAATACATAAGGAATCTGGCTACCCTGAAGCCACCACACTGGAGAGACCATGGGGAGAGACCCATGAAGTCACAGGACAAGGCCTGAGAAGAGTCAGCTAGTTCAGCCCCACCTGTGTGAGTCTTCCCAGCCCAAGTGCTGGGCATGTGAGTAAGTGAGCTTTCAGGTGTTTCCAATCCTGGCCACCCCGTCTGACACCAGTTGTAGCACAGAGGATCCATCTCCACTGAGCTCTACCCTAATTTCAGACCCATTAGCAAAATAGATGAAGTCAATGTTTTAAGCCACAAGTATAGGACTGGTTTGGTACACAGCAACAAATAACTGAAACACTCTCAGTGTATTCGATCTCGGTATTCCTCCTCTTCCTTCTGATTTGCTATTTCTGTGATGGTTTAGGAAGAAGATAAGTAGGCATGTTGAAGTTTTGCATTAAAAAGGGTAAAAATACACTAACAATGGACCCAAAATGTTCTGTAAAAAAAGTACATGACATTTGTGTCTGAGTTTTTCAGTATTGATTGAGCTTTTCTGGAATCCTTTTGTGCTTGTACACCAGGTTTTAGTTTGGTTTTGTTTTTTGTTTTTCTCAAAAGCACATAGCTGAATTCTAGATAGTAAGATGGTAATATTCTGCAACATTTTCTTTTCCACAATACTCTGTCTTTCACAGACTGTGTTTATGATAGGTAACTAAAGCAGGGGGTGTAATTGTTAATACGGATTCTTCTTTTTATTAGGTAAAACAATCTGACTATAGAAATAATCTCTTAAATGTAGAACCCACATGGAAGATAACTTTAGCCACTTTTGATTTGGGGAATGAAGATCCCACAATGAGTCCACAAATGCTGAGAGCATTAATATCCCTGCTTTTATTCAATTAAGAAGCTTTAAGAACCCAGTTAAAACATGAAAACAGAGTGAGAAAAAATAACTTTCCTGTGGGACTGAAGCTCTCCACCACAGAGTCATTCACTTTTTATGATCATTATAATTATTAGCAGTGGTGGTGATAACAATATATCATTTATATAGCACTTTAGAATTGCACAGAGCTTTCCTACCATCATTTATTAGCTAATCTTCAGAACACTCTTTAGTAATAAGTCAATATTTCTGCCTTTATTTAATGGGTAGGAAGTTGAGGCACAAGGGGCTCAAGCCACTTGTCTAAATTCAGTCAAAAGTAAGATCATGGCTTGAGTTGTACACTCATTAATGTCTGTTAAAAGATAGGCTGAGGCATATTAAAAATTTTAAGAGTTTATTTTAAGCAAAATTCATTTCAAATCAGGCAGCATCAAACCTAACAAATAGAAAGGAGCTGTACAACATGAGAAAGTTTTATAGGCAGAAAGGAACACGAACAATGAAGTTATACTAGGCAAAAATCAAAGTTGGTTATTGCAAAGTTTTAGGGTCCTACCAGGAAGATGATCTAACCAGTGTTTATTTGGCAATTCTTGATTGACTGGTTTAAGATTCCATTTTGGGGGGAGCTGAAACTAATGAAGTTAAGTCTCAGATTTGTGACGTGGGGCTTAGTGTAAGTGACTCCCTTTTGGACTTACTTTCTTGTTTTTAACATGTTACTAAAAGTAACATCGTCCCAGACCAACCTAAATCTCACTCAGCAACTTTCATTCACAACTTCTAACAGAAGTGACAAAATTGATTTTTAGGATGCAATCTTAAGAAGATTCCCCCAAAGTGAAAATTCTTCTCAACTGAGAGGATAATTTGAAGACAAAAATAAGTGTGTCAGTTACACCTCTGTCTAAGGAGCATTACTTAATAAGCCTTTCAAGGTTAATGCCAGAACTCTTTGAAAATACTAATGGGAGAGTTGAATTATGTACCTGAAATGTATCAAGTATAACCTGGAGGGGTTACAGGATTATCCTCCTTAGTTAATTTTAGGAAGGCCTATACCTCAATGGTGGCCATGTTCAGCTAAAGGACATGTAACATTGAATAATTTAAATAGGAAATGGCAAATTCAATAGGAAATAATAATACAATTTTTAGGTCCATACTGAAGGCAAATTTTAAAACATCTGTTGTTAGAGATACTGAGATGCCTAAATTTTACTAATCTAGTACCAGGGCTATTAGCCTAATTATTCATTTATCTATATATCATGTAGCCATTATGTATACTATCTATCTTGGGACAGAATTCTTTATAGAGGAGATTCCACCTCTCCTTTCTCTATCTCTCCCCCATATCCTACCCCTCTTCCAATTAATGCAACACAATCAGTTTCTAGCTAGAGAGGACCACCCAGGTTTTCCCCAATGCAAACTGACATTCTGTTCTCAAACAGTGTAAGAAAATAGGATAACTTAATATGCTCTTGCAAAACTCATTGAAACTTGGCATTTGCGCTTTTAGCACAAATATGACAAATCGAGGACCCATTCTCCTGGCTTTCCCTTAGAGATGCCCATCATCCAGCACCCATTTCATGTCCTGTGGCTGACACACTAGCCCACACACACACAATTGTGGCAGTCTCTATGGAATAAGAAGACTTCTTTTCTTTTACTGGCTTCCTCATCCTCCAAGCCAGAATTCAAATGTCAATCACTTTTAGTTGAATTTCATGGAGCAGCATCATAAAAATGGTCACCAATCCAATGGCAAATCACTTGATGAATCTCCTTTGAAGAGTTGCCAATAATGCTAATCGTCAAATGGTTGAATCTAGCTTTGTAAAGATGCATTTGTGAAGAACAGCAATCTCTGTGACTTTGACAAAGGAACTGCTGACTTGCATCACTGTTTGTATTTTGATGTGAAAGAGCAAATCGATTTATAGAGCTTTTGCTTGCAGATGTAGGATATGATTAGTATGCAGAAAGACCTTTCCACAGTGTCATTTGTTTATTTAGCTGCCTCTGCACTCCGCTCTGATTGTGTATACCTAATTAATGTATACAAAGCTAAAAGAAATAAAACCACAGCTCCACAATCACAGGATACTTTATAGCATGTTATTTGTCACCATTGGGTAGAGGGACACTCCAATTTTACTAGCTGCACACCAAAGAAAACATATAGACTTATAAAACATAACAATTAAAAATGCAAGAATTCTTTTCATCGGCATTCTTTGTAGCTATTTTAAACTCCAATAGGTGCAAATTAACGTGTTTAAATATGAAAAGGGTGTACTGTCTTTTTTGTCTTGTATTTGAATCTTTATTCAAAGCAGTTGTGGAGTCTTTATGAAGAGTACCCGTGATTTCTTCCAGAGGTCAAAGTACTTTGTAAAACACCCTGTGAGACCTGAATCATCCCCTTCTTCAAGGCCTCACTATTCAGATGCTTGGAAATTTTAGCTGAGAAAGAGTTTAAAGTGAAAAAGCAAAGACGCTAGAGACCTTCATGTCAATAATGAATGATCAATAGAAGTCACACACTCAAAAATTGACATTCAGTCAGCAGTTCCCTGTTATTCATGCACATTTCACATTGTCTATTCAGGTTCTGCAAGAGGCATTGGTAGCAAAAAGGCAAAGCTGCTGAAATCTTTAGACTACCAAATAATGAAATCCAGAGTGACATCTAGTGACATCCTACATTAGAAGCACTTGCTTTGCATCTCGTAAACCCTGCCACATCATCCGGCACAATCTACTAGTTAGATGTTCTTGAACAGGGACCAGCACTGTCTATCTAGTCACTGACCACACTCTACAATAATGTTCTTAAATACTAGTTGCCTCTGGTGTTTGCCTTGCCCTGATACACACTTCTCTTTCTTTCAATCACCAAACTACGAAAACTTCAATCATTGACTACAAGTATAAACTGCTCTTTGAATTTCTCCCCAGCTATGCAATCCATGGCAAGCCAGCCTCTCACTACGTCTCACACTGACTGCTCTCGTCTCTGCTTTAGTAGGAACAGCATGCCAGAATCACTGCCCTAAATCATGCCAGGAAGCTGCTGGAATAGTTCAAACCTCTCCAAGAGCAGAAGCCAAGGGAGCTGTTATCTTATTGCTGAAACCAGAACATGCTATCCCATCTAAATCACTGTGTCACGCTCTCATTTGCAATGAAATTTCTTTGATCTATTTTTTTCTAGTGTATTGGGGATTTCCCCCTGCCCCAAGGAAGGCTGCTCTGAATAATGTGGCTATTTTAGAAAGAGAGAAAGAAAATTTAAATAGAGGGATGAAACTGATATAGTGTTAAAAATAAGATTCAACACATGTTTTTCATGAACATAAGACATTTTACAATGAATCTTTAACCTGGTGTGAACCTCACTTGGAGTATAACAAAGGCATGTTCACTATACTTCTCAATACAATGTCTGTCTTTTTTTCTTTTTTAAGTATCTTTTAAATAGAACTGTTCTCTTTTCCCTATGCTCCCCCTCAAGTCAGACATGAAGAGCATGAGACACATAAAATTAATAAATTCCCAAGAGGAAAGTGCAAAGATTTGTGGGCAAGACACATTTCCTGCAATAACCATAATTAAAAACAGAATGATGTAAATCTATCTTGTGATTCCATAACAACAACAACAAAAAATAAACAATACTCCCTCCTTAAATATCATTTAAGATCTTGGATCAAGAAGACTATGATGGTATTTCTAGGTTTTCAAGAATGAGATTCATGCATTTAACTCACAGAGATATGCCATGTTGGGGGTGCTGGGGATAAAAGATAGAACAAGCCAGTCAATTCCTTGAATTCCTGTCTTTAAGCTTACATCTAAAGATAGCAATTCCTGCCAGGACTCACACCAAGGAAGAGCATCTAGACTGATAAATGAGTCTCGATTTACCTTTTCATGAGCTCCTTTTGTCTGCTTAGAATTTCACAGGATTGCTCTTTACTTCACAGAGTCATCCTAATATTTTTGCTCAAGTTCATTTCAGTCAACCCCTTTGTTTTACAGATGAAGAAACAGAGGCTTGAGAATTTAAACATTTTCTCTCGATGTCATAGTTTTCACATGTAGAAGATCTGGAAGAGAATTAGACTTCCTGATTTGCTGTCAGTTCTTTCCCAACTATATCACTGGGTTTCATGATGTTGTTCTTTAAGGCCAAGCAGAAAGCATAAGCATTATTTTCAGTAATGTGCTAATAAACAATTTTAAAATTTGTTAACCTGTTAAATTTTTGCTCTTCTCTAGGTTTCTTTGGAATTTATTTACAGAATATATAGATATAGCAATTTATATCCCCTCTGATTTGAGGGAAGCAGTAGTTTATAGGGAGAAATAATGACATGAGAGAAAAAAACATTGGGGCTTTTATTCTTATTTGTTCTAGTAAATATTTGGCAAATTCTGAATATATTTTTTATCTGTTAAAAAGTAAAAGAAGGAAGACATTCATGCCATCATCTCTAAAGTCTCTCCTAGCTCTAAAAATGTTTCTCAAGATATAAATACTTACCTTTTTGTACTAATCTACATATTTTGGAATATAATTGTTATTATCCAGTATAAAGATTGTTTTCTCACATAACTAGACAATGGTTTTAAATTGTTTAAATTTTTCCTGGGAATTTTCTCTAATATTTAAGTCAAAACTGCTCATCCAAGATTGGGAACCTTATTATATTTTTAAAATGAGCAACAATTTTTCTTTTTTTAAACATACACACCAAGAACACGTCTTAGGTAGAAAAACATTTTTTCTTCATCTTGTATCTTGCCAGTTTATTCCATCTTCTTCTTTACAAAATCATTCATTCATATTATTGCCTAATTTTTATGCACATGTTTAATATTCAATCCATTCTCATTTTTCAATATTTGTTCAATAAACTGATAGATTGGTAGTATCACTGAAGTCTCTTTTTTATCTTCACATCTCCATAATTTATCATTTACACCACTTCAGGACCTGATGAATTTTCCTCAGATACCATAAAAGGAAGCAACCATCTCTAAACGAAATGCCTCTGGCAATTCTGTTGTTTGGTAAACTGGAAAGAAAACCTTCTCATTTGATCAAAATGATGTTATGGCAGTTACCTTCACCATGACCTTATTGGATCAGCCCCTGTGACCTTTGCAGTGGAAGTATCCCCTATAACCTAATTTAGTTCATAGCAAAGTCTACTGCTCAAACTAAAGAAGAGCAAACAGTAGTTAACACAGAGAATACTCCACAAATTATACTTTATTTTAGGGGTTTCATTCATTTCTGTGGGAATGGAAAAAAAATTGATGATTTATTGAACATTTTGACGGTGATGACATGTTGAATTATGAGAAACCTGATAAACCTCAAGGGCTAATCCCAACCATTTATTTGTTTTAGAACATCACTGTACTATGGAGTGAACTGCTCGAAAAAATAAGGTAAGTTGGAGACAATTTAATGAAATGAGTGTCTACAAATTCACTAAATGGAATTAAAGTGCAGACAATACCAGAAATAATAGCATATTATAAATATACTGTGATTTGAAGAATGACAGAGAACTATGAATACTCAATAAATTTTGAGTAATAATTTTTCATTATCAAAAAGTTGCTTTTTTATACAAATTTAGTTGGGTTTTGAGCAAAGCTTCTTGGCTGTGTTTCCTCGAAAAGTTGGTTCCTTTGACAGTGTGGACTATATGATTTGCAATACACTGTTATATTGTATATATATTTTTTCAATATTACAACCAATTTTAGACAGACAGGTAATCCTCCTAATAACAATGACTATGTGATAACCATATTCTAAAAGAAAAATATTGTCTTATCTATAAAAGACATTATAATGGGCTTTTCATCCACTCCAATGTTTTGAATACCATGGAGAGATTATTTTTAACTCAATTGGAGTAACATTGATAAGGTGCTAATTCCTCTGACAATTTATAAGCACCCTTCTACATCTAATTTTAAAAAACAAAATCACTTTTTATATATTCAGTTCTCCTTTGAAAACAGAACATATAATTTAGATAACAAAATCTGTGTACATTAAAGGGGTAACTTGTAAATGAGCAATAATTTTTAGACCCTAGAATTTCCTCCAATTTTTAAAAATAATTTATTTATTTGTTTGTTTGTTTATTTATTTTTAGAGAGAGGGGAAAGGAGAAAGAGAGGGAGAGAAACATCGCTGTGTGGTTGCCTCTCACTTGCACCCATAACTGGGGACCTGATGTGCAACCTAGTCATGTGCCCTGACTGGGAATCGAACCAATGACAGTTGGCTCGCAGGCCGACGCTCAGTCCACTGAGCCACAGCAGCCAGGACTCAAATTTTTTAATGAACAATAGATGTTTGTCCATTGAGAACTTGACTGGAAGGCTGGGAATAAATTGAATGACATGGAGGCCCCACCCACTTCTAGACTAGGTTACCACGTTTAACAGACATAATCTGTATAGCTCAGCGTGGACTCTCAGAATCTACATGCATTTTTACTTTTTTATTAATTATACTGAGATTTGTATTAAGTATTAACATTAACAAATTGATTGTACCTACTTACCTTGCTGTGTTATCCACTAGCATCACTTACTGCTCTATTTTTCTTGGGAAGCAGAGTATAGGTGAAGAGGAATAGACAGCAAATTTGTAAAATTGTAGCCTTTTTATGGTAAATATGGTATGTTACTATATTTCTACTTCTATGATATTGCTCTAAATGCCCATTCAATTATGACTATTCTTTGGTTCTTCGCCTGCCTGTGAAGTTTTAAATGCAAATATTGGATTTAGTTTGCAAGTTCATATAGTGGGTCAGACACATGTGTTACATAAAATAGCTCATTTACTCCTTACAACAACCCTATAACTTAGGTATTCTTATTGTCTGTAGTTTGTAGATAAGAAAACTAATAATCAGTTAGGATGATTTCAGTAATGTGTTCATAGCTAGTTAGCTGGTACAGTGTTCAAATTCAAGTCTTTCTGACCTCGAAGAATTATTTTTTTATTATTGTATTCCCGATTAGTAGTTATTTTTGTTAGACAATTCATACTCAGTCAAAAAGCAATTATTTATTTGGTAAAGAATTTGTTATAAGTAGTACTAAAAACTATTAGTTATTTTGTATAGTATTACTGTGTGGATGTTTGCCATAGAAATATTTAGTTCTTATAAAGATAACTTACAGCCAACTAACTTATAATTGGAGCTTTCGTTTCTGTTTTGAAATGTATTTGTGTTTCTAAATTAGGTTAGCTTTATTAATAAAACTATGTTTCTGGCACAAAAAACTATGTGTACAAATCAGAAATTTGAAACTTTGTGTTATGTGTACTGATGTGTTTTTCTGTTTGAATGTTCTTTTAGTTTTAATTTCTCATAATTGTCAGAGTCTGTATGCTGGTCTGTATTCTGTTCAGTAATTCCTATGTTAATGAAACTCCCTGCAAGATTTTAAATAATGGTTTAATGCCTAATATGTTGCATTCAACACAAAGTATTCATTTGTGATGTTTTTAAATAAATACCTGTGCATAGATTAACATGTATACTATGAAAATAAAAGCTGTTTATTGGAGAAGCATGTAAATTGGTTGCTGTCATTGCTAAAAGCTGTATAATAGACAGTAGTAAAAATATTTAATTTTGGAGATACTATCCAAATTAAATTACAAATGATCAGACAATCTAGGGAAAGCACCCTGCAGATTACATTAACTTTAATAAAAGAATGGGAAGAAGTTCAGGAATGATTGTTAGTTTGTGGTGCACTGAGACCTCATCTCCTTTTCTGCTCATGACTCAGGCTTTGGGAGGAAAGAAAGACAAGGTGAGAGAAAGTGAGTGAAAAAAACGGGATGACATCTTCCCTTTGGCGTATTTTATCCTTCTTTATTGTCCTCTGTGTTCACCTTCATCTGTCTTCCCTTTTCATGTACTTTTCAGAAAGGTGACAGGACAGAGCCTTAGAAAGTTCCCAGTAAAATGTAATATGATCCTGAAAAATGGTGACATTAAAGCAGGATGTCTACACTCCTTGACTTATGTAAAGTTTATTCAAACCTGCCTTGCTCTCCTTTTGAAACAGGTAGTGCATGGATTTCTTAATGATGTGCAAATTAAGAGGGCTTTATCAAAGACTCAATAAGTCTGTAGTCCATGCAAAAAAGAACTAACAGGAATTCTATAATAATTCCAGAAGAAATATAACACACGCATCATATGTATCTAGAACAGCTATTTAAACAAACAAAATATCCCAGCTGAATCGTTTAAGTGATTGCTCTTCTCTTATATAATCACCCTGGAGGAATCTCAAAATTAGATATTCCCAGTCTGTCTCCTCCTCATTTAAACACCATTCCTTAGGTTAATATTTGGAATAAATATATTTAGTCTCTATAAAATTAGATACCAAAATAGTTATGTTTTCGGGAACATGACAGTGGATATCTCACACTGTGGTTCTAACCTTTCGTATAATTGAAGTAGGATTATTTGAATTATGATATTAAAAAAGTGATTCAAAATTTCAATAATATTACACAGAAATGTTTGGAGGGAAGGTGAAGGCCAAGGAAAGGAACATGGATAAATTGATGTCAGAGATATTCAGGGTCATCAGCTGTGTAGGTGAGAGACCACCCACAAATAAAGTAGACTACTCTGGGACAGCACCGTGAAAGAATTATCCAAGAGGATATAGTAAAGAACTATATAGTAAAGATTGATCAGATGTTTAAGGAACCCAAAAGTGAAGTATCTAGAAGTCAGGTGAGGTGGACACGTGTCCCTTTAATTCATTGTGCTTGTTGGATTCAGAATATGAACCATCTCCTCTTCAATGTTTAGTGAATGTGCCACTGGTTCATTCCGGTTCATTCTCAGTATAAAAGAGGACGGTCACATTTGGTTCTTTTCTCAGCCCTGGGAGCTAAACCAAAAATGATGACTGATGTTTGGAAAGCCAGAGGTTCCCAACCATGAAGGAGTCTGAATTGGAAGCAAGTGAATCAAAGAAGTAGGGATAGACTTGTCCCCTGGGGGAGTGGCACCCTGTACTCAGCGGTGAGGACAGCAGCACTGCCTAACCACCCTTTTCCCACGACAGAACCTTGCCTGGGGGTTGAAGTGCCCAGTAGTTCCTTGCATTGCCCTTGACCATTGGCCACTATGTTCTTTCAAAGAATTCCTTCTCTGTGCAGGTTTGCAACCCAAAATGCTGATCAGTATAGGGTCTAATGCAAAATGAAAGTGTAGAGCTTTCTGGTGAAAAAAATAATTTAGAATTTTTACACAGCAACATGTGAGCATTAAAACAAACATGAGACCCTTCTAAGTGTGGCGTGCCGGGCTGCTGCCCAGGTGGCACACTCATGAAGCTGATCCTGGTGGCACATCGCAGACGGAAAAGCACTCATTGATAATATGAGGTCAAGAGAAAAAAAATCCCTGAAAAAGTGAATCCTCAGTTTTTGTTTGTTTGTTTTGGTTTTGGTTTTGGGGGTTTTTTTTGTGAGCAGTCAGTAGCCAAAGAGTGTTACAGTCAGAATCAAGCTATCAGTTACAGCTCATTCAAAGCTCATTGACTTGCCAGAGCACTAGCAAGGTCTGGCTGAATTTGCTGTGTCTTCACAAAATAAAGTTCTTACCTTCTGTGTACACATTTCATTTGGAAAGTTCTTGGGTGTGATTTACAAACTTTGAGGTGGAAAAATAAAAAAGTGAGTCAAGGGTATTTTAAAACGTCCAACTTGAACCCCACCAACGAGAGAGGCACAGCCATGGAGCATGTATTCTGCCCCTGAAAGATGACCATGCACCAGCACTGTGGTGTGGCCACACAGCTGCTGTCAACACACTGCTCACGGGCCCTCTCCAGGGATTCTGAATCCCTTAGCAACCAGCACATTCAGCCAGGGCACAAGCCAGAGTCAACCAGCAGATTTTGTTTTTTCAGGGAAAACCATCTGTTTAGATTCCTTGCCCAGTAAAACTGCCCAGCTTGGATATGTTGCCCATAAATTTTGTGTGTGAGCTTAAAATTCCATGAGACGGTATTTAGACGAAAATTCTGGCAACTATGCCTTAAATCACCTGGCGGCAGCACGTAGACCATGCCCTGGTCTGGAATCCAGCACCACCTGACTGCACCCTGGGAACCGGATGAATGTCTAACAACATGCAAATGGTCAAAGTGGCTACAGTTCTAAATTCTGTTGTCAAACAAATGCTTTCTATTTAGCCCCCATATATTTTTAGATCAGGTCTCACAATTTTTATATCAATGGAAGGGACAGGAAAGGAAATCTGTAGGGACGTCCGTGGCATGTCAAAAGCAGTGGCAGTTTGGAACACCCTTGTAGTGACATGAGTGAACCTGTCTGCTATACACATAGTCTTTCAACGTGGCAACATGAGCTTAGCAGACACGTCTGAAGAAATGAGCTCTGCTCTGCAATCAGATACATTAAAAAATTACCACTCCTTGGCCCACCAGCAGAGCTACTGGGGTTTTTAGCCCAGGATAGAAAGAGTGCCTATGTGCCGCCTACCCGGCCTTTTCCCCCATATCATACAACATCCCTGAGTTGATGTTGGTTTATTCAAATTAGTACATAATTGAAAGCAGCTGTTATTTCATAGGTGACTGGAAGTCTTAATATTCTTTGGGAAACATACAAAATTAAATGAATTCACATAATTCAACATCAATTTTTTTCATTCATCTTTCTCCAGATGATTTTAATTACATAAATAACTATTTCCACGGAGCACCTACTACAAGTTAGTCTTCATAAGATCTAATACCAAATCCTTTTTCTGTATTCATTTATTGTTCCCAATTCTATGAGCTAAATAGTAGGATACTAACACGTATGGAAACTTGAGTATAGAGAAGACATATAACTGATCTAAAGTCACAGTAACGGATGGAAGTGGTACAATTCAAACTCAGTTTCTGATTTTTTTTTTAAACTATTTTCTGCTACACCCATCCTCAACAATTTTGGAGAATCTCTTTTATATAAAAGATCATGGTAGGAGCTAATTAAAAAATCAATATGACAAAATATCCTTGGCCTCAAAGAGCATTTATAATAGTGAGAAAAAGATAATGTTTATAAATCCATGCATATATAGCCAACTAAGTCTTGACAAAGATCTAAAGGTAATTTAAAGAAGAAAAGGTAATCTTTTCAACAAGGGAGTCTTAAAATGGACAATTATTTGCAAAATTTGTTTTAAAAATAAATCTCACACCATATTTTCAACCATATGCAAATATTGACTGAAAATGGATTGTAGATTTAAATATAAAACTTAAAAATATAAAATTTTTAGGAGAAAACACAGAAAAAAACCTTTGTAGCTTGTGTTAGTCAAAGATGTCTTAGATTTAATACCGAAAGTCCAATTCATAAAAGAAACAATTGATAAATTATGTTTCACCAAAATTCAAAAGTTCAGCTCTTCAAAGATATTGTTCAGGAAATGAAAACACAAGCCACAGGTCAGGGAAAACACTTGCAAACTGCTTATCTGGCAAAAGACTTGTATTCAAACTACATTTATAAATACATAAATTTAATAACAAGAAAATAATTCAATAAAAATAAACAGTCACAGTATTTGATGGACACTTCACAAAACATGCATGAGTGTAAAAGAAGCAATAGTAAAACAAGTACAAGGAAAGATCATTAATCATTAGGAAATTCAAATTAAAGTTACAATGCTAACACTACACCCTTTTTGGAATGGCTAATTTATTTTACAATACTGAAGTGCTGGGAAACAGTCTGGCAGCTTCTTATGAAGCTAAGCATACATTTACCATAGGACTCAACAATCCCACTGCTAGATATTTACCCAAAAGAAATAAAAAGTTATATTATCCAAACACCTGTATATAAATGCTTGTAACAGATTTATTCATAATTTTCCAAAACTGGAAAGGATGTTAATGTCCACCAACTGGTTAATGGATAAACAAATTTTGGTACACCCACCAAATGTAATACTACTTACCAATAAAATTAACAAGCCACGGATAACTTGCAATAATTGCATGACTCTCAAAAGCATGAATACTAAGTAAAAGATGCCAGGTTTTTAAAGCCTGCATACTGTGTAATCCCATTTACATGACATTCTAGAAAATAAAAAATCATAGGGACAGAAAACGGATTAGTGGTTTTCAGCAGGTGCAGATCAGGAAACGTGTTCACTACTCAGGGCACAAGGGAATATTTTGGGGTGACAGAAATATTCTCCATCTCCATTTAGGTGCTTGTGCATGAATGTTTTCCTTTGTTCCTCAAAAGTCATAGAACTTTATACCAAAAAGGGTTAATTGTGCTGCCTGTTAATTATGTAATTTCAACAAACCTGACCTTAAATATTCAGCATGTCTAAGACTGCGGCTGTTTTCTTCCTCCTTGAGCCTTGCTCCTTCCCCAGCGCAGAGAAAAGCGCCGTTCCCATGCACCCCATCTTCGGGGGGTCGCTCCTTCATCCCTCACGCCAACAAACAGGCAGCTTGGACACCCAGGAAACCCTGTGCCCTGATATTTCTCATAAGTATTTCTTCCTCCGCATTCCTGTTATCACTGCTTTGTTTCTGTCTCGGCCTCAGGACAGGTTTTCTTCCCTCAGGTCCCATTGTGCTCCCATCAGCCCTCCCGTGCACTCTGGCCAGAACGATCTTTATAAAGAGTATAATCCTAATCAGGACTAGCCTGTGATCAAAGTCTTTAAAAGTTTCCTGTGGGATAAAGTTAAACTGCGCAGATGCCCTTTAACAGGTGTATCCTCTGCCACTCCTACCTGCCTATTTCATATCCCAGTCACTGTGACACACCTCCCAGTTCCTAAACGTGCCCCCACTGTTTTTTCCTCCTGTGTCTGCAGACTTTGCTCTTTTGCCTGAAACGCCATTTTATAAATCTTGTCTCTGATGAAACCTACTCATCCTTCTAGACTCTCCTGACTTGTCATTTACTCAATGGAAACTTCTTTCCCGCTGCTCTATTGGGCTGAGATTTGGATGTCCCCGCCCTATGCTCCAGAAGCACGGGCTGGCACAGGACACTCCCATCCCTGTCTTGCAACTGTGTGTCAGTCTAGTAGCCCAATAAATTCTGTGGTGCTTTACTTAAGTGGTCATGTACACACACCCTTGATTCCTCAACAACTTGAGACATTGGGTACAGTTCTTTCAGATAGATGATCGAGCAAATGAACATAAAAATGCGTTACATATGCAGCATCAGAAAAAGAAATCACTTGAACACTTTACCCTCCTGACTTACATCCCTTGATATTTTGGCGCTGAGTAGACTGTTTTCTGAGAAACACGTCACCTAATATATGTACCGGCAATGCTACCACGTGCTCCAAGCAAATCCTTGAGCTAGAAAAGAGCAACTGTGCTAAGGCAGGCATTAATACACAACTCAGATCAGTTGTAGAAAAAATACAAGAAACGCCAGGAAGGTCACTGTCCTATATTTAAAGCCCCCAATAAAAATGTCCAAAGGATATTTGTGCTGCTCATAGGTCGCTCCTACTTCGAAGTGAGACCAATCTAGTTCTGGAGCCCGAGATGTGCGGAACGGGTGGACTCAGTGCAGAGAGGTTTTGGGGTATGCATCTTTATTAATTATGCCCAGATAGGCATGGGGATTTGCTTTCTGGGGGCCGGAAGGTAGACGCTGAGTTTTTTTTTTTTTTTTTTTTTTTTGCTTGTTTGTTTTTTTGGTATGTGTTTATGTAGCTGTTCGTTGAAAAGGGAGCAGAGATGAAGAGAATGGGGGCGTGGCGTGTCATCTGAAACTGCTCAGCTTGCACCACTGGCTTCTCCCTGATGCAGAACAGAATTAGGGGAAGACACTGAACAAAGCCCAGTCCATAAAATCATGGCATCCCTGTGCAGAGACACGGGGCCACTTCAGGGCCTAGGAGTCGACAGTCCCGTGGCGAGGGGAGAGGAGAGGCTGTTCCTCCAAACCCCCAATTCTAGTGCCACAGGGATCAGACTGAAAGGATAGGTACAAAATCATTTACTGAGAGTAAATAAGTGTTCCACACCCATGGGTTGTTGTTTTTTTGTTTTGTTTTGTTTTCTTTATTCTTTTCTTGGAGGGGGAAAGATAGGACTAATTAGGACATTATCATGCACAATAGAGTGGTTTTGCCACACTTCATTCATTTTTCTCGATTTCTTCTCTTTTTTTCAGAATTAGGGGAGTGTCTTATCTTTTGTGTTGCAATTTTTAATTCATTTTCAGTCCATCTTCTCTTGCTGTTAATTCACTGGAAATGAATTAGAAATTACAAAACTATAGATTATTCATTTTCAACCAAATCATTGTTTGAAACAAATTGTTATGCTGAGCAGCTTGCTGAATTTTAATCACATTACATTTTGTAAAGCTGGAGTCCGTGAAATCTCATTACATAAATGGTTTGGGGGCCCACTGACTATCAATAATGACTCACCAGGAGCCCTTGGAGTGGCCCCTGGCGGAGCACTGCGGGGCCCAGTGGAAACGTCAGAAAAGCTGCGTTACACAGAGGGCGACCGGCAGGGCAGGGAGGAGAGGAGCCCCTTGTGCAGAGCAAATCAAAGCTAAGGAACTAGAGACAGCTTGTCCCCCCAGGGGCTCTGTAGACTACATTGATGAAGGTCATAGTCTTCTCTTCCTTCCTTCTTAGATTATCATGTGAGTATCCTGGGCAAGGCTGGTTATATTATCCTCAGAGCGCAGGGCAACATGAAAATGCAGGGCCCTTTTCAGAAAGCAGGAAATGGTACTACTAATGGTACTCAAATCTCAGGAGTTTCCCCTTTTCCACCATCTCTCAATGTGTCAACGATATTTTTTATTTGATACTTAATGTCATCCTAAGAAAAATTAAAATTTTGCGTTATTAGCATGAATTTTATCATGTTTCCTTATATTGTGCAAAGCCAGTTTTAAATGCAAATGTAAGAATTTATAGTGGAATCCTGAAAATTGTACAATGTGTACTCTGTAGCTTGTGCGTGTATATGTATCTGTCCTTACCAGAACAGGGAAAAGGCTGTACCAAATTAATGTTTTCTTTTTTATTTCTTGATAAATGCACACTTTTCCCAAGACTCTATACCCTAAACTTAACTTAACTGTAAGTCAGAAAAAACTGAAAGGTAAAGGAATTATGGGTTGCCCTATTATTACTATGAGTTACATCCTTTTCATCTTAAGTGGTTGTCTAATACAGGAAAGTAACATGTTTTTTAAAAGAGATACAATAGGGTTGCTTAGCTTGCATTTATCATTGCCTTCTTTTTACATTTGAAGCAAATTCTGTTTTCAAAGAGAAAGCGTAGCCTCTCAGAGCTCTCAGGATGCCCCTGTTTCCTCAGTCTTAGTGTAAGAATAAACAAAGATCAAAAGAACAAATTTTAGAGAGACTCCAGAAAAAAAGACAAACACTGGAACAAACTAAATGCCTTTCAACAGAACAGAGAAACTAGATAGTCATGCAATAGAATATTATCCTGCAATAAAAAGAATAAAATGATATGTGCATCAATGAGGGTGAATCTCAAAAATATTATGTTGAGTAAATGAAACCAGGAACAGAACAGCGGACACTGTCTGATTCCATTCTATGGGCTTCTAGAACAGGGAAACCTCATCTCTGATGGTAGGTATAAAAACTGGTTCCTCTAGAGGGGTTCGGGGATGATGGGGAAATATCCTGATGAAATTTTCTGGGGTGATAGAAATATTCTACATCTTGATCACAGTATGAGCCCCATATGTACATACTGTTATCAAAACTCATTAAAGTGTACATTTAGGATGTTTGAATTTTATTCTATCTGAATAATACCTCAGTAAAGAATAAGTTACTTTGTATTTCTCTTTCTAAAAATTTTATTTGTTCTTGTACCTCTTCTCTTCTAAACAAGATTGTCAAATGCCACAAGGATTATGTTGAGGTTGGGATTTAAAAAGCACTCACTTTGTTTATTTTGGGTGGCAAGAGGCATTCTTATTATAAGTCATCTGAATTATTATATTTCTTGCCAATAGGTTTTTCTAACATTTAATTTCATTGAAGTTCTCTCTATAGAGGATTTTCATATTATTGTTAGGTTTATTTATAGGTTATTTATAGATTGGTTTATTTTAATGTCTAAATTGATCTCCCATTTGATTTTTTATTATTACTAGCAATAAAAATAACAATAATTTTTAAAGATTTGAACATCTTATTAAATTATAGTATTAGCTTTATTTTTTAGTTGAGTGTCTACATTTTCTGCACAATTTGATTTACATCTGAAAACAATAAAAGTGTTTCTAATATATGTTACTATTAACTCTTTTTTCGTTTGCTGCACAGATTAGAATGGTCACACTATTAAACAGTACAATATAAAACAGAAGTGGTAGAACATGACATCCATGTCTTGTTATGAGAATATTTTTATTATTTTACTATTAAGATATTTGATCTGAGCATGTAACAAATAAACATATGTCAGATTTAAGTAATTTCCTTCTATTTCTGGTTTTCTTGTTTGTTTAATTAAAATGATGATAAATTTTACCAAATTACTTTGGTAACTCTCAGAACAATTATATTGTTTTCTTTTTTGTTCCTTAAAATATTAGTGCAATTGTCTATACTAATAAATATATTAACTTTTAAACATTATTTGACTGCTGAACAAACTCTATGTGTTAATAATATACTTGTGTTTTAATATATTAGTGTTTTAACATGTAGGTGACTTTAATTTGTTAAGGCTTTATTCAAGAACTTTCCATTGATTTCTACTGTTTAGATTGCTGTTTGATTTCCAGTTTTTCTCTAACACTCTGTCTGGCTTTGACATCAGGGCTATATATGCCCTCACTTGACTTTGGGGCTTTGCCAATTGTTTTCTGTTTTTGAAAGGTGTGAAATGCAGAAGATTTGATACAACTTCTCTGTAAAATTATTGAGGCCTTGTATTTTTGTTAGAAGTTACCTCTTTTTTTTAATTTCCCCCATAATTATTGGCCTCTATGGGTTTTTAATCTTCTTAATTTATATATTTATAGAAAATCTTTCTTTTCTTCTAGTTTCAAAATCAATGGCATGTGTATAATTGTAAAAATGATTACATATTTTTTTCATTTATAATATTATTTTCCCCTTTTTTCCCCCAGAAAGTTTTACCAAGGTCAATCTATCTTATTTATCTTCTTGGAAAACAATTTCTTAGTTTTTTTGTCAAGTCTATACTAATTTTTCTTATTGCATAAAATTTTGCTTTTACCCATATTACATGTTTCCATCTACTTTTCTATTTTTAATTTTTCTTATTTATTGAATTGAAATTCTCAATCATAAATTTTCAGTATATTTTACTCAGGAAATGCATTTTTTACTTCTTTAAAATTAAATGTATTGGGGTAACATTAGTTAATAAAATTATATGGGTTTCAAGGGAAGGAGGGGAAGGTAATAAATGGTAAAGGAGGTCAAATATGTGCTGATGGAAGATTTGACATGAGAATGGTAAACACGCAATGCAATATACAGATGATGTATCCTAGAAAAGGGAGTGCATTTTAAGCTTACAAGTTAGCTCTTGAATACTATTTTGTCTGCATCCCATGGTTTTAATATGGTCATTCTTTTTCTTATAATTGATAATTTGATATCTTCTCGATCTCATAAGTATTTTTAGAAGAACATTTAAAAATTTTTAAGTGCTTGGATAGAGCAATTTTATTACTTTGTTATTAATATAAATTTTTATTATAATGTCACAGAATGTGAATTTTATTATTTAAGACTGCAGAATTTATTTAGATTGTATTTGTAATGAAATACAGGTGGAAAGTTTTTTTGCAACTGTTTCATCATGTTTAAAAAGATATATAGTATCCACTTTTTGAGAAATATATTTCCATATATAAATTAAATTATTCAAATACTTTATATTTTCTATAATTTTCTTTTTTGTCATTTGATCACTAAATTATGAGATATATGCTCAAATTTCTCCCAATGATTTTGAATTTATGAAAACCTACTTTGCTTTCTTGCAGTTTGATGTTTTATATTTCAAAGCTACATTATGAGGTTACTAAATGTTTATGGTTATTCATGTGTTCTTGGTAGTTTTTTAACTTTTGTCAATACAAAATACAACTTTCATTTAAATTTTCCTGGTATCCCATTTTTGTACATGCTTTCTTTATGTCATGTTTGCTTAACACATATTTTTGCAACTTTTAAAAAATATTCCACATCTTTGTATTTTAGAAATATGTCTTGAAATTATTACATATTTGTACTTACTCTTTTTTATTCTATTACATATTTGTACTTACTCTTTTTTTTATTCTATAAAGTTTGATATCCTTTGAACTTAACAGTAAAATTTTACCCTTTAATATTTATGATTTTTAAATTTTTATGTATTTTTAATTTTTAAATAAAATAGTATATATTTAAGGTGTGCCACATGATGATTTGATATATACAGTATTCCCTCACTTATCATGGGTATTACATTCTAGACCTTCCCCCCCACGATAGGTGAAAATCTATGAAATAGGAACCTTACATTTATTTTAATATTTATATATATTTTTAAGGCTTTATAAACCCTTTCCACACACTTATAAACCGTTCCCAGTCCTTTATTAACCTTTCCCACTCCCTTATTAACCTTTTCCATGCTTTTATAAACACTACTTATGTTCTTAAACATATTCTACACTCTTAACCGACATAATTTAACAACATGTGTAACAGTACTGCAAAATTCCACGATAATAGCGAAAAATTCGAGATAAATAATTAAACATAATATTTTTTAAAATCCTGTGATAGTGAGGCTGCCATAGGTGAACCGTGATATAGAGAGGGACTACTGTATATACATAATAATATGATTACTGTAGTCAAGCTAAAGAACAATTCATCTCATATAGTTATCATTTGTGGGGTGTGTGTGTGTGTGTGTAGTGTCTTAAAATATATTCTCTTAGCAAATTTCTAGTATTCAATACAATATTATTAACTATAATCACATGTTGTGCATTAGATCTATAGACTTATTTATTGCAACTTTGTGCCTTATCATGTTTTTAACTACATATGACTTTACATTGCTGAAACACGTTTGCTTTGTTCCATTTTTTTTTTCAGTGATTTACAGGTTTTGCTGATAGACAATTCTCCATGGATCTCATATATTTCTGCACATCTTGTGAACAAGGCTTTAGTTCCAAGCTATCTGTTCCAGGATGTTTATATAGTGAACAGCCTTAGAAGAAAGAGAGATAATGTTTTTCTCAGGAGCAAAAAGCAGGTTGAATTACCAGCATAGAAGGTACAGATCCTGTTTCCTTTTGAGGCAAAGAGCAGGCATATTTACTGTCCATTATAAAAGCTTCAGGTTCCCTAAGCCTATGGTTTCTCTTCTGTAATAAAATTTATTGCATATACCTCTGCAATGTGTCATCTAACTCTCTTCATGCCATCCTCTGGGAATTAGAGCTCAAGTAACCAGGACAAATATGCATATGTTTACCCTACTTGCTGTGAGTAATAATGTCCTTTGTCTCTGACCAATGAGTTTTCTGTCTTCTGCCAGCATCTGTGCAACTGTGGCAGGCTAATTCGTTTGCTTGCACCTCAGATCCTTCGTAGTCTTTCACAGCTTGTACATACAATCTCTAGTCTTCGGTTGCAATATTTCTCAGTGTGAGGTGTGTGGACCATGGAAGCACTTTTGTGTCCAAACAAGAACACTTTGAGTGTGGTCTCTTGAGGTGCAATGCCAATTTGCACCACCAGATCCTCTTGGGGTAGCTTCAGATGGACTGGAGCTAATGGCAATAGGAGTATGAATGAATTTGAAAGTGTCAATTGCAAGGAATAGGAAAGTTCAGAAACCCTAAAGAGAGACAGCCCTAACGTGGATAAGGCGGGCAGTGGCAAATCTACCTGAGAAGCTGCATAAATTACCAGAGCAGTAGTGGGCATTGTGGCCCTGGCTGGTTTGGCTCAGTGGATTGAGCGTCGGCCTGCGAGCTAAGTGTCGCTGGTTCGATCTTCCAGTCAGGGCACATCAGAGAAGGAAAACTCTGACTCCAAAAAACCTCCGCTGCCTTGCGGCATACCTCTTCAGGGGAAAGGCTAAGGGAGTAAACCCCGACAGAAAATCCGGAGCCGGAGTCCCTAAGGCGGTTTGACGTTATAGTCAACACCGGCAACTCTTGCGGCGCACCTGAAGCCAAGCTGTATTGACTCCGTCTTTCCCTTGGACCCTTCAGCTGCGAAGAGAGGGGGGGTCTGCTGCATGGGCAACAGCAGACCCTCCATATCACCCTGCCCAGGCTCTGTAGCTTCAGCGTCATCGCAAGATGTCGATTCAACACGGGAGGAGACAGATACTGTGTCACTCCCGAGTCGGACTGCACAACCATTCTCGGCGGTGCAGATAGACTCTTAAGAAGCTACACCATCGTCTCTCGAGACAGACGGCTGCCGACGAGTGGGCATTGTGACTTACTAAGAGCCCTGGTGCCTGGACACCTTGGGTCTTAACAACCTCTAAGATAACCAGGAGTCAGAGGGCTCTGGAAGAGGGCAGTGTCTCAAGTGCAGCCCTGGTTTGGTTCTAATCTTAAGCATGAGCATAATAGCCATTTTGGACCTAAATAGCAACCAGTGCTGTAATCTAAGACTTCTCTGTGATAGCTCTTATGGTTTGAAAGGCCTGTGATATATGGTTATATTTATAGTCTAATATATTATAAAGGAAGGAGCCTCTTTGAGAAGGATAGCCTGGGTCCTTTCTTAATCCAGAAAAGTAGCTGCAGAACAGAACTATGAGCTGGGTTTGAGTAGGGAAGAGACAAGACCCTATGTTATTGAGGAAGAGTCAGCCCCACAACTGTCCACATGACACAGACTAAGGGTTCCCGAGAGGAAATTGCCAGGACCAGCAAATCCCAGACTCACTTTCTTTCCCAGATGTAGGTGATCCAGAGTGGTACTAACTATAGTACCAAACCTGGGGATCCATACTAGAGCTAAAGTATTAGTGGGACATGCCTGGTACCCAGCTTCAGCTGATGCTAATGGAAGCCATCATGACTTGTTGCTTGTAAAAAGGTAATGACAAGCAAGGACTGGTTCTGGTGTTAGAATACCAGCAATGAGTGGGCCACCCACTCTACTGCTTGATTTCACTGCAGGTTTCCACAATGATGGGCCATCAGTTCTGAAACACGCACCCTGCCGAGTGTGATGCTCTCCACCTGGTGCCATTTACATTCTTTGTACTTATTCTAGTACCTGCACAGGTAGCAGACACACTGCTGGTTTCCAAGCCCACTGGATCACATGACAAAAAAAGCTGAAAAGCAACAAGGATTGTAGGAATTGAACAGATCACTAGCCCTAAATTTAATGAATGAAATGGATCTTTCTCTCACTGCCTCTGAAGACAAATGTCTGATCCCTTTCTCACTGAGGTTGCTGTTTGCTCTTAGATGTATGAACAAAAGTATCTGAAACTTTTGACTTTGGAATACTTGACCTAAACTTGATTCTGGCCACTTTTGGCTAAAGAATAGGTACCAGACAATCATGCTAAATAGCTGATAGTGACTGTTGGAAATGGCAGGTGTGAAAAATGAGGGTAGCTTGTAGTAGAACATAAACTGTAATTACTAATTCTTTTATCACTAATGTAGTCATCACTATGGAATATGTGGGGATGGAGTTCATGCCCATCTGAAGAAACTATGGACTTTGAGCAGGATGTAATGACTCCCTTAAATTTTAAAGTTACTTTTCCTCCAGGATGGTTCAAAAAAATCCTCTCTCATTTCAGTCTTTTTACAATATGGGTGGAAGCAGAAGTGATGAAGTGAAGATCATGATTGATTCAAATTACTGAGGGGCAGGGTAAGGCACCTGTAATGTGAACCTTACTCATGCTATGTCAGAGCTTCCCTGCAGCATTCAAAATTTCCAATATTTGCATTCATGTATCCATAAAGTGTTTTTAAGCTTCGATTTATTTTAGCACATAAAGGAGACATTTGTAAAGAGGAGCTTATAACCATGACCAGAAATGAACTGAAAAAATTTTGTAAAGAACTTCATTATCAACCATAGGTACAAACTTCCTCAATTTTTTCTTGTCATGTTTAATTGTTTGGACTTGATTTGCAAGAAAACAGGATTGCCTCTGCTTCAAATGGAGTTATTTTCCATATTTTCCTCATCTGATATGATCTTGGGAGAAAACATAGATATCCCTTAAGAGAGACAAACAATTCACATCATGAGAATGGGCTGCATAAAACTGTAATAAATACATATTCAAGGGCATAAATATGTAGTAACACATTGCAGATAAAAATCAAATATGTGGTAGGATTTCCTCTAGGGAGAAAAACAGGCTGCATCAAAAGCAATTTACCCTTTCCCTAAAGGCCCAGAATGTCCCACATTCTCAATTCACACATTCTGCCTTCTGGACTACTTTTGACATTAAGAATTGGTAATATTTTTATGTGTTCTTGTTTTCAAATGATGGTGTCACTTCTAGGCAGGTGGGGTACAAATTCATATCTCTTATAGTAATAGCTATTGTCTTGCTTTCTCTAAATGCCCAAGACAGTAATTTACATCTTTCTTCTCAGGATGTATAAAATAGATTTTCATCTCCTACTCCAAATGAAGTTTTATCTTTCTGTCCACAGTGACAATTGGAGGAAAGTTAAGATCACTCTGCTTTTCATGTTTTCCTCAAACATGAATTTTGTTGATACTTTAAAATTACAGCTTATATAACAAAACAATTCTTTTGCTATGAGCCCATGTTACAAGCTCCACTCTTTCCACCAGACACCAATTTCTTTTCTTTTCTTTCTTTTTTATTTTTATTTTTGAGACTCAATATATTTATTTTTAGAGGCAGGGGAAGGGAGAGAGGAACATGGAGAAAAACATCAATGTAAGGATGAAACATTGATCCATTACCTCCTACATGCTCCCAACAAGAGAACTCAACCCAGGTATGTGCCCTGACTGGGAATCAAACTGGCGACCTTTCAGTTTGCAGGCTGGCACTCAATCCACTGAGTCACACCAACCAGAGTCAGACACTAATTTTTAAGAAATTGCTGTATAGGTGAGAGCTGTGTGAAGAAGACAAACACATGAAAGGCCACGACCTTTATGCAACCATGACAAAAAACTTTGGTCCCCTGCCCAGTATGATCTTGGTGAGGGTTCATACTCTCAGCTGTGCCTGCACTGTCTCCTCTGATACTTGGCTTCTGACCTAATCCCAAACTTCCCAGACTTCAGCTAAGTGTGATGGTTATGTGTTTGCTTTTCCTGCCTGGCAGTAAAGTCCATGTGAATGCCTAGTTCAAAACTCCACCTCCCTTGCTGGGCCACAGAGTTGTTCTAATGATGAAAAAAAGATAATTTTTCTTAGATTCTTAATACAGTGCAATATAGGAATTAGCTGCTGTCATCATCACCATTATTGCTGCTATTAGTAGTAGTAGTAGTAATAGTAGTGGTAGTAGTAGTATTTTTATCATCTCACAGCTCTGTTGGGTTATTATAGTACATATTTATTAGTTGTTTTATTCTATTGCATTCTAATCTTAAATAATTGACCTAATTTTCCTTTCACTCAAATTTCAGGGTGGGAGATGCTTTAAAAGGACAGCCTGATATCTTCTTTCATTGGGTCCAACAAAATTATGCTCTAATTTTAGTTTCTTTTTTTTTTTTCAGTTTCTTAATATATCATCATTCTATAAGAAATCAACCTTATCTCTTCACTTGGGAAATATTCATCAATGTGTTCAAATAATGACAGATGAATGGATGCTGTACACAGCTCTAATTTGATCTGAAATGTTTTCTCAAAGAAATGAAGAAGAGAACAAGTAGTAAAAGTAATCAGTAAGTGGTATAATTATGACTAAAATTTTTCTGTTGTTTGGGTAACAAAGAAACCTAATCCTACAATTTGTGGAGGAGAGATAGTTGTTGAAGAAATAGTTAACAAGTTATAAGAGAGTACAGTTGTCCCTCTCTATATTACAGTACCCTTATCATGGCCTCACTGAATTGCGGGATTTTTTATTTTTTATTTATTTATTTATTTTTTATTTTATTATTTTTTTAATTTTATTTTTTGGTTTTTCTGTTACAGTTGTCCCATTTTCCCCCATTGCTCCCCCCACCCAGCCCATCCCTTCTCCCACAATCATATCCCTCCCCGTTGTCCATGTCCATGAGTCATTTATACACGTTCCTTGACTAAACCCTTCCCTTACTTATCCCCCTTATTATATTTAATTATTTATCGCGGATTTTTCGCTATAAGGTTAATAAGGGACTAGGAACAGTTAATAAGTGTGTGGGAAGGGTTTATAAAGCCTTAAAATATATATAAAAATAAATGTAAGGTTCCTACTTCGCGGATGTTCACCTATCGTGGGGGGTCTAGAATGTAATACCCGCAATAAGTGAGGGAATACTGTAATCTGGAAGCCAGAAAGAAGTTCACCTCTTAAAGACAGAATGCATCACACACTTCTACATTTTTGAAGAAAATAATACCGAAGGTGTAAACTGGAGTGTAGTCTTCTTTGTCATTGTATTATTTAAGTGTTATTTAACATAAAATCTGAACAATCATGGCGACTGGGTGCCAGTCTCGTGTACTGGTTGATTGCATCATCTTTGAATTCAGAGCCATAGGTGCTACTAGTTCTATTGTCTTCATCAGTTTTCTTCCATTGTTTTCTTTTCCTTCACATTCATTCACCTTGGTTCTTAAGGTAAATGCTTGATGTGCTTGTCTTCTGTCTCTGTTGTTTTTTGAATGACTGTATTTAAAGTTATACCTTTTGTTACAGATGTTTTTATGTAGGTTTTTCACTCTTCTTGTTTCCTCCAAATCTCTTGGCTTTTCTTTTACATTTTCCATCTCTTTGTCCCATTCTGATGTTTTCTTTAAAAGTCCTTACACCTGGCTTTTCAGCTCGTTAGTTTGTTTTCTTTTTGTGCCTCACTGCTATTTAATCTTTCTATTGAGTGTTTATTTCAATTGATATATATTCATATACCTGGTATCTCCAATTGGTTTCTCCCTATAGCTGCTTAGTTCTGTTAATATTTTAATATCCCCTTTATATTTTTTGAGAGTGTTTATTAAGTTAGTTTTAAAATCTTATTCCATTTTTTCCTTTTATTCTAATTCAGCTAGTTAAGTTATTCCATTTTTTTTTCTTTCAAAATGCTTGTGCTCATTGAATGTCTATTTTCCCTGGGAGAGTTGTAAAGGGCTATCAGCTTTTGAAAGCCAGCTGAAGGACCTGTGCCCTTCCTGGTATAACAATCTAGATGTCTGTCCTCTTATTACCACTCAGCAAATTTGAATCTTAGACTCCTGTGAACTTCTCTGTACCCATATTGCTCCTTTCTAAGAGTTGCCTTCCTAAATGTAAGCTCTTGCCATAGGCTGATGTTTAAAGACCAATGGGAAAGAAAGATACTGAGGGTCAGGACTAGCTCACTGAACATGTGCTTATCCCTGCCCCTTTTTGTCCAGGCTCCAGCACTACCCAGTGTTACACCACACTGACACCTTTAACTGGCACTGGTATGTTTCTGTTGTTTCCACATGACATTAGGGACACAGCACAACATGCTCAACACAGGGTGTCTCCAACTGATTGCCAAGAATCTCCATGAATTTCCTGCATATGTCAATGGTGTGCAGGAGAAGGGCTTTTTTTCTTTAATCTTTGTAATAAATAGAATGGCCAAATTCCTGTATTTTTCAAGTTAACTTAAATAATTTATGAAAAAATCTTTCCTCAAATGTTGGTATAAAAAGATTTTTAAAAAAGAAAAATACAGTTTGTACCATAATTACATTCAGAACAACTACAGGGTAATTATAATACAACATGAACACCACAATAAGAAAAGGCAAGTTTTCTTTTGATAATGTCTCATTTTTTCCATCTTTAAATGTCAAGTTTCACTTGTCCCACTCTATATTATCTCCCAAAATGGATTCAGTCATTACACACCTTTACTTACTTTCTATAATTTTTGACTTATAAATGTGTTTCTTCAGCCAAGAAGAGTTGGCTAAACTTGGGTTCATACATACAACTGCTTATCAAATTATCGGCTTTGCAAACAACTCAACCAGGACCAGCTCCCTGGGCTTTCAACCTGTGCAGTCACAAGGGCGTTGCTTTTGGTTGAATGTTCTGCTGTCTTCATCTTGAAATTAAAAAAAAATGTAATGTGTTTATGGATTTTAGTGAAATAAGAAGGGAGAAAACATCAATAAGTTGCCTCCCATACACATCCCAACTGAGGATCAAACCAGCAACCAAGTAGGCACCCTGACCAGGAATCCAACCCCCAATACTTTGGTATATGGTTTGTTGCTCTAACCAACTGAGCCACACCTGCCAGGGCTTTGTCTTGATCTAAACAAGGACTTCCCAAATGATATAGCCAGTCCTAATCTCAAAGTAATGTTAAGCATAACATGCCCACATCAGCTTTCTCCCTCAGACTTTTCCTTTTTCAGGAGTCCCTGGATCAGTGAAGGGCAGCTTTTTACCCAATTGTCCTTTCCAAAGACCCCAGTCTAAACCTTCCTGAACCCTAACTCTCCACCTTAACCCCTCACACCACAGACTGCCAGCATTCAAGGTTCCTGAATTTAGTTCCTTAGCATCTCTAGACATCTACTTCTTTCTAAGCTGTTCGCTCATCAAATGACCACCTTCTCTTGTCTGCACTCCTGAAGTAACTCCACCTTCCCACCTCCTCTCCCTGTGCCGTGTTCCTCCCCCATACACTCTCTTCCCCAGAGGCACAATGATCACTGGTCTTCTGACACCAAGAGGCTTACGATCTACAGAGAAGTAGGAGAAAAACCTGTAAAATGAGATAGACTGTCATACATGCTAAAAGGATGATTGAATTATATGCTGTATGACCTGAAAGAAAGGCATTCTAATTGTGATTGATAAAGGAAATGGGTAGGGTAAAGAAAGATGTTCATTTTCATATTATAAGGCTGTGATATATTAATTTTAAAAGATGTTTTAAATATTTGACTTAAACATTTTTTTCTCCTCAACACACAAAAAAATGCCGAGTCCAGATTTCCTACTGGTAACGAATTTTACAGCCCTGATACCAACTGGCAATGCATCCCTTTCCTCCCATCTTTCTCCTATAATTCATCTTAATTGTTGCAATTTTTTCTGAAACATAGACTATGCCACTCCCCTGCTTAAATGCCCCACAGGGAAAACATACTGAAGTGCATCCTCTTTAGAGCATCAGGTATGGTTTTTCACCACCTGAGTGCAGCTCCTTTCTAGTCTCATTGCCACCACCTTTTCTGTCTCTCCATGCACAGTCCCAGGCAGCCACTGCATAGGACTGAAGAATGCCCTGCTCATTCCCACAGTTCCACTCTCCTTGCTCTGTTCTCCAGCCTGGAGAGGTCTTCATTCCTTTGTCTAGCTGGCAAGCATGCACTACTTTTAAATTCTTACTCTTGTACCATTGTCTCTCTGTGCATTTCTCTTAGCAATTCCTCGGCTCTTTAACCCCCTACCCCAGGCAATAAATTGCTCCATTAATTATATACATAGCACTACTATAGTATTTACTATACTGTATATTGTCAAAGTGCACTTTTTTTTACATTTTAACATCTCAGAAATCAGGATGTGTCTTATAATGGCAAAAAAAAAAAGTTATTATTTGGCATAATTTGTTTCTTAGTGTCATGTAAAATAATAGTGCATCGTACAGTTGATGGCATCTTAGATTAGATGAAATATAGTAGTTCTTTTTTATAAGTCTGCCTTTCCTTCTAGACTGCGAATGCCTTATGTACTGCAATACTCTAAATCATATAATGTACAATATGTATATATTCCATAAACAAAAAGTTCTGTAATTGAGTGGGTGGTACATGCAATAAGCACAGAAAATAGAAGAAATATTAAAAGACAATGTAATTTTGATTAGTAAATTTTGAATAAGATTTGTGGATTATACCGACATCAATTTCTTATGCTTAATATTTCATAATTGTCTAAGATGTTATGGAAGGAAATATGATTAAGGGTACTGTACATAAAATCCATTTGAACTATATTTTGCAACTTCCTATGAATCCAGAATTACTTATCATCTAAAGCCTTTTGTTAGGAATAAGTCCACAGAAATCCATTCAGAAAACAATCTAATTTTGACACCGTCATGCAGTGAAATCAGAGTGGCAGTCCAGATTTCCTACTGGTAATTAATTTTGCATACCTGATACCATGTCTACCTTGTTCATGTCACTGGCTAACGGAATTCATGGGGTGCCTGTTTAAAGCCTCTCGGTTCTAAAAGACATTTCCTATGTCTTGATCCTATGACTCTTATGGGCTTACCCCAAAAATTAAGTCCTAAAATCACTTTTAATTCAAAAAGTGGTCAAATGCACAGTTATGTAATAGTTAAAATTCCAAATCTCACTTAAGTTTAAAGCTTTGCCCGCTGATTGCGTCTGCTGCAGCAAAAGGGCTGATGACTAATTTTCTGTTTCGTCATCTTCCACTCACATCCCTTGCTCTCCTTCCTCCTCGGGGAGCTTCAGGATTTCCTAGATTGGTGGGGAGGCAGAGCAGGAAATAGGAACAAAGTCTCTCCTTGACTGGAGCCAAGGCAGATAGAGAGTGGATTCTTCTGGGACTGGAGAGGTTTCAGAGCCAACATTCTCCAGACTGCAAACTAGCAAACCTGACTGTTTGGTCACAGACATCTTTGTGTGTTTCCCAGGTAGGGAGCTTTCTGGTTGTTGTCTTGGCAAGTGTAAGGTCTCTGCTAAATGCAAACTGCAGTAAGCCCCCAATACAGCTGAGTTCGTCTCTCTGCTCTGCTGTCGTAGGTTGCTATCACAGCCTATTGCCTTTGAGATCTCTGCAGGGTCAACACTTAGCCCCAAACATCAGGAACATTCTCATTTCCTCATTCTTTATACTCAGCCTCTCATAAGAATGGAGACAGGAGAGAGGCCCTCCTTGTCCCCTGCTGGGAGTAGGAAAAATGCCACATCCCTCCAACATTTTCCGAAGTTAGTAGCTTCTCTGCTTCCCAACTTTGACACTTTCATATGTTTGAATAGCCTGTTTGCTGGGGCTATAAAATTAGTAGTCCAGCAGCTCCTTGACAAATCCTGCTCTGTCCTACTTTACTTGCTACCCATGTTATTAGGGCCTCAGACACTGCCTCATGTGTAGCCATTTCATCACTTTATTCTATGGACAAGAGCATGGAAATTTGGGTATCAAGATATCCTATCACTAATAGCAGTGTCTTTTCCAGACAAATGATTTTTTTTGTTGTTTTTTTTAATCAGAAATTTAAAAAGAACAAAATCTTTAAGTTTGTTTCCAAATCAGGCTGTGCATTCATTTAGGATACGTAATCATTTTAATATGTTCAAGAATACTCTGTTTCTGTTAAATAGAGCATGAGGAGTAAAGAATTTCAATTTCAGTTGTAAATAAAATTAAGTCAGATAAGATTAACAATATAGAAACATATATATGTTATGTAAGTTATTTCTATACTTTAGCTGGCATTACACTTTAAACATTTTTATTTAAAATAATATGTCCTCAACAATGATACTTCATCAGTATTTCTAAATTTGAGAGGTAAATAGTAAACATACTTTTTAAAATATAAAATAAGGACTGTGAGCTTCACATCTAATTCTTTCAAGATAACAGGGATTGAACATGTATGAACATGTGCGTATGTATACATATATACAGATATATACAGATACGTAGCTTATATAATATGAGTAGACTCTGCTCTTAATGTGTATTGAATTTTTAAGATACCTTTCTGAAGTGGCTCTGTGTAATTTTGATGATCTTGTTTAATAAGGCATTTAAAAACAAAACAACAAATCTGAATTAAATATCCACTCTTTAAAGTCTAAGTCAAAGGCTATACACATGGAAGGCTGAAAAATAGCCAGCTTTTAAATTCTGTCCTTTCAACAATACAACTGCACTTTTGAATGTGCTTTGTTGTTTCCTTTTAATTCACTAAAATTAATCTTATAGATGTAGATGCCAGATTTGCATTAATTAAAACTCTACTGTAGAAGCCAGGCTTAATTGCAATCAAATTTGTTTAATTATGCATGGCGAGAGATTCCCAAACGAGAAAGGTTTTAGTAAGGATTTTGGTTTTTTTGCATTGACAAAATAAATTGAAATTGTCATTTTTTGTGTTTTATGTAACACTTGCAAATAATTTGTGGAGCACCTTAAGTCTTCTATGTAAAGCAATGTTATTGCTTAAGTAATTATAACAATCTGCATTTTTCATTGTTAATTGTGGGTGTCAGACTCATTAATTTTAATTTAGAGACTGTAATGAAATTAAGAAAATTTTATGCTGATCTACTGAAACTTGTCTTACAGGAAGTTGTTTAATACAACTAAAGTTTGAAAAAATCAAGGCTCATTTTTATACTTTGTGTTTCAGCCAATATAATCATTCCACAACAGGTTTTTGGTGAAAACTGGCTTCAATACAAATGCAGATCAACTTCATGAATAATTTTGGTTTTAAAAATCACTTGATATTTCAACTAGAGCAGTAATTAAATTTAAATTTAACTTAGAATTATACCTTTGGTTAAAGAAATTCTGCCAACATTAGAATAATTTCAATTCTATGTCAGCTGTTTTCTACAGGGGATTGTGTTATTGGGAGGGAAAAAAGACAGACATAACCAAAAACCAATTTAATCACCCTTAAATCAATGGATTATCAGTGTTGTTTAACTCACATTTTAATGTGAATCATAGTAGTTATTTTATCTCAGATATCTGTCATACATCCACAGCTTTAAATACATCTGTAATGTTACTTCATTTTTAAATATGAATTTGAAACAAATTAATTCATTTGGAGATTAGTAAAGCATACATTTTAAATAAATAAAGTTAATGACAAGGGAAAATGATAAATCTTTTTGATTCTCATGTTAAGATGTTATATTTTGCTCTTGAAGCCTATTTAAATTTTAAGTGGTAAAATTATTAATATAAAAATATAATGGAAACAAAGTATCCTTCATGCTTATTTAGTAGCAAGTCAATTCTTAAGGGAATTAGCTAAAAAGACTTCACCTCAATTATTATTCATCCAATTAAAAATTCCGGAACAATTACTGTAATTCTGCTTAAAACTAAGCATGAAAGTTTGGTAGTCAAACATGCTTAGAATTGTTGAATGTCTCAAGAAGAAAGTAACAAAGCAAAGATTATTCTATAATTAAGACTAACCTCTAATTACAGGTCTTTCTAAATCAAGTTGTTCTGAAGAGGTAAAATAAATCATCAGAAGCCAGTGTATCACTGCATGTAATACTCTGCCACAAAGTACTGGTGGTGAGACAGAAGTTTTTCCCTTTGTTAACGCAATAGGAGACAAAGGAGAGGTAAGGAATGCCTAGGTAAGATACCAAATACTCAAATAGGTACCAAGTATCTCAAGATGTTTTCCCATAACTCATAAACAATGAGAAAAAGATAGTGTGGCCCAATGTTTAACCAATAGATAGTGAAAATTCCTAAGAGCAGTTTTTTCATCTAAGACTTTAGTTTGAGGACTACTTTTACATTTTATTTACCCTGACAAAACCTCTGAAATTATTCATTGTTTATTTATTCACAAAGCATTTGATCCCTATTTTATTTTCCCCATTCCCATTTTTACCAGCCCCTGGAGAACTGAGACTACTACACCAAACTAATATTTGTTATTTCTGTACCTGTCTTTAGGACATCATAAAGGACTTTATTGAGATGCATTCATATTACCCTATGAATAAGTAAGATTTAATGTTCTATTATTTTTTAAAGCCCAGGTATAGTTATATACCAATGCATTAAGTGAATTTGTTTTCATATGCTCCTTTCTCTTCAGAACAATTTTCTCTCTTAATTATGCTTTTGTCTCTATTCTGTTTAAATCTTCATTTTTTTTTAGTTTGCTTTCTCATTAGGAAGTCATCCCTTCATTCTCTTATCTCCCTTTTCACTCTCTGTTTCTAATTCCTAAGTTACTTTTCCCAGCCATAGTCTTACCCCTTTCTGTCTCTCTTTGTTGTTCGTATTCTCTATTCTATGCTCCATCCCATTTCATTCTGTCCTCTCTGCCCCTGGTTTCACCCAGAGATGCTATTATGGTGATTGATTTACACGGTGAAGAACATTCCATAGGCATCGTATTGCTATACAACATACACATTCCATACAACAATAAATCTAAAAATAACTAGCAAAAGGAGACGTTTAAGTTGAGAGTTAAAAGTGCTAACAGGGTCAACTGGTACAGTCATTGTGTGGATGGTGGTTTCACTACCTTGGAGACAAATGGGCAAGAGCCGGTGGAGCTGGGCACTCATGATGAAATCAGCAATAAATCAGACACAGAGTATAAGCATGAATCAAATTACTCTACTCAAATAAAAGCGAGGCACAGACTCGAAAGGAAAATATGTCATTTCCTTTCCTTTCCCACCATCTGACTTCCATCCATCTTTTGTCTCTCTTACTTGATGCCTATCATTCGCATTCCCACCTTGATTTTGTTTCCCTTTTCTATAATTTTCTAAAGAAGCAAGGTTCATATCCTAATGCTGATGCTTTTTATTAAACATGAGTCGATGTATTAAGACCCGATTTCAGTGTCCTAAAGAGTCAGGTGTGTAATGGTGAATTACATTTGTATATCTTAAGGCATGAAAGGCAGTTCACAATTTAGAAATGAACAGACATAACATCCAAAGATAATTTGTAATCTTCATGATGGACTATAATAAGAACACTCTATCTCTTGCAAAAAGGTGTAATTTTTTTTGTTCTCTTCTCTTCTCTTCTGTTCCTAGACTCACATTATTTCAATTGTCCTTTTAATCATTCAATAACCACCCTCTAACTCAGATGTAGCCACAACTGCCTCTGTGTTAAACCACTTGTGAAACAGGAAGCACAGCCTCAAACAATGCAGTAGAAGTATCGATTCTTTGGAAAGAATAACACTAGGCACAGTGAACTAGCTGTTCTCTTAAATGGGCCACTCATTTCAGGCCAAAACCCGGGTTGGTTTTAGAGAAGAAGAGGCAAAACAATAAGCAGATTTTGCCAACTTCTGAGCTTATCTTTAAGCACTTAATTCTTTATTATTGGTTCAAATATATGCAAAAGTAAAGAGAATAGAATAATGACTCCCTTTAACCTGTCACACAGCTTTACCGCTTGCTTTCTCTTTCCTCTCCTGCCAGTGTATCTCAGACATATAGAATTTGTAAATCCCAATGCACCTTTCATAACTATTCTCTTTGATTTAAAAAAAAAAAAAAACAGGCCTTTATCTTTCAAGTCGCAGTTAAAATTTACTACAAAGTTGTGTCATTCCGATTAATAAAAAATATTTGTCAACTGTCTACCGTGCACAAACATCTAAGCTAGCCACTCAAGTGTGGATCTGGAATGTTTAACCAACCACTTTCAAAAGGCCATTCATGCCCTGACCTACAGAATTATCTGGTGCCTCTCATTTTGAGTCTACTCAAGGTTCCTTCGTGGAAATTAACTAGCACTTGTTGGTTTTCTCTGGTCTAAAAGCACAGTTATTTTTTTATCTAGAGCTCTCCAGCCTTGAAGATTTAGTTGGTATCTTTTCTACTGTTACGTCATATACATTTTCTTCATTTTTATAGGATTGTGCCTTTTTTATTTTTTATTTTTAGTTAACTAATTTCAGAAATAATAGCTATGTCCATAAGCTCATCTTGTGTGCCCACACTTTACTGTTTAAGCCACTTTTACTGGTGATTGATACTTAAAGTCACTACCACTTTCTTTGTGATAATAGTGAGGTTCTGAGTTGGTGAGAAGAGAGAACAAAAAAAATTAGATTATAGAACAAGGATAAGGAAAGCATTGCTTATGTACTGTTACTTCCTTTGTTCTATATTTGATTTTTTTCTTTAAATTAAGGAAGACATATTCCCAGTATGATCTCTGTATTTTGATTAATAATACATTTGCAAGTGGAGAGATGGGACAGAGAGGAATTGTAACTATTCCATTTCCTTCATGCAGTTTCTTTCTTGTCTGGGAAAATGTCATCCACCAAATGCCCTTTTACACTCTTCATACTGAATATTTTTCTACAACATCTGTCTCAGGAAGATGTGAAGTAGGAATCCTATGTGGGTGATACAGAGCCATTAGCTGTATAATACTGGAGGAGAAAAATATCTTAACAGAGCAAGTAGAGGGTGACCTGTGACTGCATTCAGAGAAGTTAGGGCTGTTCAGTGACCTACAGAGATTACCTTTTCTCATATTTTTATCTCATTGTGTCCTAATTGATTTGTTTATAAGCCATAGAGATCAAAGTTGAGTAAGTTAAGGTTTTAAGAAGGAATTCAATGAAAGAATATTGGGCAGTGCTCAGAAAGGTGAGGCTGGAAAACTAGGTTTAGAAGCTGGGCAGAAGCTGGGGTTCTTCCGGGAGTCTGGATGTGAGTCCACTCAAATTGCCTTCTGGCCAACATCATGGGAACAATGGAACTCCAACTATGTCTCCTTGCTTGCATCATTCTGTACAAGGTCCCCAGCTCTAAGTGTCCTCCTGGCTACACCTTTCTCAGGTGCCTGCCCTTGCCTGTTTCAGCCTGAAAAGAGGAGGCAACTGGCTGAAGGGACTTTCAGGAAACCTCTCCTTTCATCACACCCACTGGCTCTGTGGGAGAACATGTCACTCTGATTATGATACCACCAGACTCCACACCAGGGAGTGGGGTAATTCTCACAGGGGAAGGGATAAGTCCCAGAAGGAGACTTGAGCACTGTAAATAAGGAAGAATGCTGTTGGAAAAGCAAAATAGCAGATGATTACTCCACACCATTATCTTCTTTTTCTATATAAATCTATTAGTAATCATTGCATTACTAAGATAATTAATGATGATAAGTCAAGTAAGAGGATAACTCAACAACTGAGCGGCACTACTGACCACAAGGAGGGTAGAGTCAGTGTGCATGTTTGGGGTGGAGTGCCAGGGATGGGGACGCTGATTAGAGGAGTTCAAGGGAGAATGAAAAAAGAGGAATTGGAGACAGAGAATATAGACAATTCTTTTAATAAATTTTGTAGTATAGAGCTTCAGAGGCATAGGAAGTATCTTGAAAATAAAGAACCAAGAGAAGAGTGGAAACCAAATGGAAGTAATTTAACATGGGAGGAATTTCAGCCCTTTTTCTATGCTGAAGGAAGAAGTCCAGGAGAAAAGGAAAAGCACATCCTACAGGAGAAAGAGGGAGAACTGCTACATCAATGTTTTGAAGTAGAAGACAGTAAACAAGCAAAGTGGTAGCCTTTTCCAGGAGAAGGAAACAGTAACAGGAAGGAAAACAGAGCAAACGGACATAAATATGAAGGCAGGTATGGTGGTGGACTTTAGAGAAGTTCTATTTGGACTGATTCTATTATCAGTCGAATAAGAAGAGCATCATCAGTGGAAATACAGAAGCATTTCTCAGAGAGAGCTATGTTTTAAGTATGAGATCATAAGGCTTTATTACCATAAGGAGAGAGTCTGAGATATTTGAGAAATTACTAAATGAGGGTAGAGAGGAAGATCAGAAGAGTCAAAGACCTGAGAGTGAAACTTCGCCTCCTTCTGCCTCTACTGCCAACTCTTCTTGAATGATTTGTCCTCCACCTCAACACATCCCCACATTACACATCCAAAAGAACCACACAATTAGCAAATTCAACCATCTACCTCATCAGCATGCTTTCTCAAGGGCTTTAAACACATTTCCCCTGCCTAGAACACAATGCTCCTGTATCTTTGTATGGATTTCTCATCACTCAGATTTCAATTCAAACACCCTTTTCTTAGAGACCGCCCTCACCCCCAAATGATCTGCTCTGGTCTGAATGTTTTTATCCCCTAAAAATTTGGAACTAAACCCTGGTTGCTGTGGCTCAGTGGATTGAGTGTCGGCCTGCAAACCAAGTGTTGCTGGTTCGATTCCCAGTCAGGGCACACGACTAGGTTGCATGTCAGTTCCCCAATTGGGGGCACGGGTGAGAAGCAGCCACACAGTGATCTTTCTCTCCCTCTCTTTCTCCTTTCCTCTCTCTCTATAAATAAATAAATAAACAAATAAATAAAACAAATAAATAAATTATTTTTTTAAAAAAAGAATAGAGGAACTCAGTTAAGTGACAATCTAGCAAGAAATAAATTTATTTTTTTAAAAATTAGAACTAATCTCATGATATCTCCAGGTTTTGCATTTCTCTTTTGTATGAAAAATCAAGGGCTGAAGTTTTTAAAGAGGTTATTATTAATCTCTACTCCTGCTTTCAAATATTAGAATTGTTTACAATTATATGGATTCAATTTTAAGTGTTCTGCTGCCCTCTTCCTCATTATAAAACCTCTACCTCCACTGAGATGGGGGAGATGGCGTTTGAGATGTGTCCCTCATCTTCCCAGGAGATGGACTTTGAAACGTGAGTCCCCCATCTTCCGGATGGCTGGCATCTATAAATACACCACTTTCTTTTACATCAGCACCTGCCTCTCAACTATTGGGTTTCATAGCAGCAGGCAGCCAGACCTGCTTTCAGTTACACTTTTTCATTCTTCATGGGGTGGACTGTATTATTGTTCAAAACATTCACTGCCCCATCCTGGGATGCTATCTCTTTGGCATCCTTCTTTGGAAGATGACTGTATATCTTCACACTGTTGAACTCAAGCATGGACATAAACTTGCTTTGGCCAATGAAAGAAAAGCAGAAGTGACAACTCTGGTCAAACAAGTCTGACCTTGGCCAGACCCCAGTCATGCATCCACTCTAACCATTAAAAGGGGCCAATAAATGTCCAGCTATATAATCAGGAAAAGGTGGACACAAGTGTGGGTGAACCTCAGCATTCTCTGCCACAACAATTAGTCATCTTACAGATACCTCTGCCTTTCTCCATTTGGGAGGTTATATTGTGTACAAAATATTGGTTGTTCTTCCCTCCCTGTGGCATCCCTCCTTGAGGGAAGATTATACATCTTCACCCTGCTGAACTCAGACATGGCTGTGTAGATTGCTTTGGCCAATGGAATGCGAGCAGTTGTTATATTTGTCATTTTAGGAACTAGCACATGATTCAGCCATCTCTCTTTTCCTTTTGCCACAAGACAAGCAATGTCCCAGATAAATGCAGTTCCATCTATCTGCCTGGGTCTGACAGAGCAGAGCTACAGCAAATGCAGCATGAACATGTTACATGAGTTAGAAATTAAACTTTGATTTTCTAAACCATTCAACTTTGGGGATCTTTTGTTAACACACCTTAAGCTGAGAAATATACTTCATCACTTCTCAGAATTTTTCAAAAAGTCCCTGAACTGAAGATGAGCTAAACTTCAAGAAAACAGCTTAAGATTCTCTTGCAATCTTCTCACTTCACTCACACATCCTAGATTCCTGAATGTGTCTTTACCTTCTCAGATGGCTTCCATTTTTTTCCTTTAAAATTGTTTCTCTCTTTGTTGCTTCTAGATATTTCTTTTCTTTGTCAAAATCAATAAAAATTTCTATAAGCACTTAAGTAGAGTTAGAAACACAAATTTTCAAATTTGTCATTTCTGTATCTGGAAACATTTTAACATTTTAATACTCTGCTTCAACGGTGTGCTGAAGCTGATCATATTAGCTCACAAAGTGGATTGTTAACTTTTTAGGAATTTTGTGAATGGTTGTTAAACATGGCCACTATGGAAAATTAAATTACATACACTCAATTATATGACTTGTACTTAAAACAACATGATGAATAATTTAAACTCACCACTTCCTTATATTTTCACTAGAGTTTACTATTATCAGTTCCCTTGAGGTTGTCTAGTATATCTGTATGGTGGAAATAGTAGGCAATGATGTGCCACTGTGCATCTCTGTCAAGCTCTGAATTTAGTGATTTAACATTGGTAGCTTGAAATTAGGTGTGGTGGGAGTATTTACAATACAAAAATCAGGATGCTTTAAATATCAGGGCTATTTTTTAAACTTTTACTAGCACTCCACTGTATATACATACTCCTCCTGAAATCACCATAAAGAGTTACATAAATTTTCAGACTAAAACTAAGCAAGGCTCAAGGGATTGTTTTTAGAGAAATACATTCTTTATATTGTCAGTAAAGATATTTGTGGAATACCCATTATCTCCTTTAAAACATGTTTGATTTTATGGGAAACCTTTAATGTAAGAACTAAACAGACTGAATTAGACGTAAGTCTGTTAGAACTAATTCACTACTCAAGAAAAGAGATCAGCAGGAAATAAAGTGAGATAAAACTTAGTACCACTTATACGATGATTGAATTTTTCTGACAGGGTTAATCATTTGTAATAATGAAGAGGATGTGGACTACTGGAGGGGAAACAAGCTTTTACCACATAAAAAAGTGTTTACATTACATATATATACTGCTGAAATTTCATTTTATTTGAAAAAAAAAAAACTAAGCCTTTCATCAACTAATCATCTTCCTTATCTTCTTATTCTGGCTAATTAGTAATTATAAATTGCCTATTTTAAACCAGGATCTAGGACACAATGAGACTCTTTAAAAAGTTAAATCAAGCTGGGCTGAATGCCCAGAAAAATTAAAAATTTAGTTTAACACTCCTGGGATTTCTATGTATGTCTATGTATCTCTGATTGGTTTAATAGACATAACTAATTGAAAATAAAAGATAAAATATCTGGAAATTAAACCTCAAATAATGTTAGTAAAAGATAAGAAAGCACTTTTTTAAATCAAAGTTCAATGGGCAGAAAAACGTCTAGCAAGTAACTTAATTCAAGATTTCTTTGAAAACAATTTAACATCTTTAACTTGCCTACATTTAAAATTAATACCTACATACAGAAAACTTACTCCCTAAACCCAGTACTGAGAAATATGTTTATTAATGGAGCCAGGGAT
Organism: Furipterus horrens; assembly: GCF_987537825.1. NCBI lineage: Eukaryota > Metazoa > Chordata > Mammalia > Chiroptera > Furipteridae > Furipterus > Furipterus horrens. The sequence goes on along the minus strand of NW_028327182.1, from coordinate 22,756,528 downwards.
AGAAAAAAGTTGTAGGGGAGAGAAAATAGGAGCTAAATAATAAAAGAAAAGAGATAAGCAAAGAATCTAGCAGAAAAAGAGGAACAGACAGTATTTAGAATACATTTCAGGGAATATTCTTAGACTGAGCATCACAGGAGGTTGTCTCTTTGCCTTTGTGCAAGTTGACTAACCACTCTCTTCAGCTGTTTAAGTGTATAATAAGCTTCTTGAAGACCATCTCTGTTTTTGTTTTAAAGTGCCTAGTGTTCTGCTGACAGTGACACCCCACACTTTGTCACCCAATTAGTTACTATTCATCCTGGAAATACCAGAGACTCTGCTGTGAGTGAATCAAACCAGAAAAGCCAAACCAGTGAGAATGCTTACACTAGGATTATCTATGACCGCAGCAACATGTCCATATTAGGCTCTCGCCAACAATCCTCTACCCAAAGGAGAATCAGCCAGGATGCAGGAGAATCCATACCTTGACCTGGGACAAAAAGGGTTACAATTGTACATGAGAACTGCACTAGTACAGTGGTTGTAACGTAGTTTTGTTTTTGTTTTTAGTGCTGTCTTAACCCAGTTTTAACACCCTAATTAGAGGCCAGTCAGCTCTTCTTCTTGAGAAATTAAGTCCACGCCTGACCACTTTTTTAATGGGACTCCTACACTCTAAGGCCACTAACTTTAATCACCCCAGGGCCAGATACCAAACTACTAAGGAGAGATCCAATGCTCTGGCACCTGTGAAATTACTCATGTTAGCCAGTCCGCACACAGATGAACACTTAAATAACCTTACCCCACTTGACACACAGAAGCTGTACCCTACAGCCCCAGCTTGCCATTACCCTTTGCCTGACATACCTGCCCATGTGGCCTTCCGTGGCAGCTTTCTCTCATTTGGAGCTGTAAGTAACACAAAGTTTTGCCTTTCATCTGTCCAAGTGTCTTAGTATTGCATCCTGCCATCAACAGAATCTTTCAATCTTATAAATAAGTTGTCACATTTAGAAAGAAAAAGATAAAGGAAATAACTTAACTAACCATATAAGATATATATATTTAATCAAAATTTTGACCAATATATTTTTTATAAGTATACTTACCAATAGAAAATAACTTAGGCTTTGACAATCACAGTAATTGAGAACTGACTCAGTGATCCACATCTGTTGACATTACCTCTTAGTGTTATTCTGTTATTGTAGGCACCAGGTAGAAGAGAGGAGTTCCAGAAAGAAAAATTGGTAAGTTGTAAGAAAGAACAGGCTAGACTATAAAATTGTCCATCACTCTCATGGTTATTGCTATCTTTAATCTCTCAAAACCCATCTTAATCTTCTAAGATTTTGAAGGTCAAAGAAGCATTTGGGTCTACTCTAGGAGAGAGAAGTAGGTAACCATTAACAATAGGAAAGTAATTCCACCATTATTTTTAAAAATCCTTTAATTTCCTTGAGCTTTACTTCCTTGTCTGTAAAACTTGAATAATAGACTCTAGGTGATTAGATTAATAGAGATTACAAATGTACAGCAGTCTAGTACTTGAAACAATAACCTTTAATTCAAGTTCAGACCCCTCTTCCTCCTTTTTAAGATCAGTTTCCCAGTTCCTTTCACCACTGATTTCCTTAGCTACACATCTAGCCAATTGTTCCCAGTTACTGAAACATGCTTCTACTAATCAGAACAACCTAGCTCCTGCTTCTTACTGCACCCTGAATGTGTCATTCTTAGTCTCACTACTACGCTTTTTCCCATTCCACGGTGAACTCATGGAAGCCTGTTAAAGAAAATATTTTACTCAATTTTTAAGACTGGTTCAATTATAGGTCTTCTTTAAGAGTTTCTTTTCTCTCTTAAAGGTTTTCTTTACTTGTCTTTACTCCTCGTTGCCTTCTTTGCATTTGTATCATGTTTTATTGATACCATACAGTCTGGAAAATCATTTTATGCCCCCCCCCAAAGTTATAAACATTATTAAGGCAAAAATTAATCCATTCATTTCTTTTGGTGGCTTAGCAGGTGGTACTAAAGGTATTCATCAGAAATTTGGATGCCTGAAAATAACATGCCTAAAGTGAAAGCTGGCATTGATTGAAGATTTACTCTGTGTCCAACACATGCCCTTTACATGTAATCATTGCCCAAAAGAGCTATTGTGATGGTTATGAATTACTGCCATTTACAGATGAGGAATCTGCTACTACGCAACACAAAGTCATGTGTCTAGGGATGCAACATCAGTGAACTCAGCAACAACCACTTACTGAGCATCTGACCCCTTCTCTTGAGTCCTCCTCCTAGAAACAGCAGTTGACCAGACACATTAGTCTTTCTTCTCTTCCTTGAAGAATCTAAGTTCACTCCTGTCTTAGATCCTTTGCACCCTTGGTTCTTTCTGCTTAAAAGGGTCTTCCTTCACATCTTCACATCACTGCTTGATTCTCATGATTAATGTTTCAACGTGATGTTATCTCCCAGAGAGACCTTCCCAACCACCTGAGACACAGAAGTCCCCAATTAACCCACCATATCACCATATTTTATCTTATTCATAACATGAATGAAGGCCCAAGTTTATCTGTTAAGGTTTATTAGTTATAAATAAAACAAAACCCCAGCTATCACAGAATTGTGTACATTATACTTAGGCTACCTAAGCAAAGGCTTGCTCTCTCTCTCTTTAAGATTTACTTCTGCCACTTATGAACCTGAGTCATAGAAGTAGTTAATATCATTTATTTTTAATTTAAAAATATATTATTAACTCTTCTGTTCTACTTGCCCTTTATTAATATTTTTATTTGCAGTCAAAACAAATGATAAAATTCTTTAAATTATAAAAAATTTTATGAGTCATATGAAAATGTTGTCTTTGTAGGAAGAAAATGACATAATTTTGGCAATTTTATAAGTTTCAGCAAAATAGACAAGCTTTAGTGAATGATAATCTCTAGACCTTAGTTGCAATTTTCTAGACCTCAGATTGCTGTCCCCTGAGTTATCAAACTTGGGGGAAAATTCCCTTCTATGACAGTGTATTTTTCTAAACAAATTAAACATACTTTCTACCTAAGTCAAAATAAAAGGCACATGCTGAAGAGAATTCTGGCTTACCTTTATTACATTTTTATGGAAGTATAAGTTGTGAAATGGTAAAACATTAGCTTGATTGTATAGATTAAAAAGGGAAAACACTTTGAAACAAGCATGGTTAATGGCTTCTTTTTAAAAGCAAAGTCTGACTACTATAGACACATACACACCGAGATACAGGGCATCCATCAACCTTAGAAAAAGGCTTCTGGTCTGAGTATTGACATGCAAGACAGTGGCAGAGTTCATGATAATGGAGCAGCTTTATTCCTAGTGATGTTTTTAACTGTGATTTCATTGATGTGTGTGAGGTTTCCAAAGAGAAAATAACAGATCAAACTGACTGGATATCTGGAGTTCACAGAAGACTTTTTTTTTTCCTAGACAAATATGTGGAATTTTACACTAGTCACTACATTTCACTAGCTTTAACTTCACACAACTCTAGATTACTTGTAGATTACCTAATCTGTGGGTTATATGTAGCACTCTTTTAAAGTCTTGCCTAGTATTTACCTAACAAGTGACCTACTTCTGCATCAGCCCCCTTTCCTGGATAGTCACCAACATGGGTTCAAGGAATAACAGCTTAAACAAATCCAAATTAAGAAAGCAAATCTTCCCACCTTACAAGTGTATAACAACTCTTATTTTTTGAAATTTTACATTGTTAGATCATTTGTGACTCTATATTCCTTCAACTAAGATGTGATTTATCCAAGGACTTCCGGCCAAGATGGAGGCATAGACAGACATGCTGCGTCTCCCTCCACAACTAAAAGGAATACAACTACCTCAAAACTAGAAATACCAGAAGTTCCAGAAAAATCAAACTGCATGGAAGTCCAGCAAACTAAGATATAAAGAAGAAATACTCATCCAGACAGATAGGAGAGGCGGAGCCAGAACAGAGAGGACACGGTATGGTGGTGGCAGCAGTGGTGGCAGCAGTGGCAGCAGCAGCAGCAGCAGCAGTGGCAGGCCAGCAGAAAGCATAGTCACATGTTTTAAAAGGTCAGGAGAGACACCTGGGGAGCATTCCCAGCTCCTCACTGGACCTCGAAGCCCACATTCCCAGCACCAGGGAAAATCAAGCCTCATTGCTTCTGACTGTGCAGACCACTGGGGGTTGGGGTGGAGGCAGAAACTTCTGGTCTCTCAACAGAGTTCACTTGTTTAAGGGACCCCACAGTCCTAGAATGTCCACAGGCCCACCCACTCTAGGAAAGACAGCCAGGGCAGCAGCTAGAGGGGCGCCAGTCCAGTACAGAAGTGGGAGAGATGTCTGGAAAAGGGTCGAGTGCTGGGCAGATGGCATTATTCCCTCTCAGACCCCTCCCCCACATAACGTCACAAGGTGGTGAAACAGGTCACCCTGTACTGATGAATACCTAAGGCTAATCCCCTTACAATGTAACAGGAGCAACAACTCTACCTGGGACGTGGAGGCAAAAAAAACACGGTAGCCAGTCAAGATGAGGAGACAGAGAAGTATGGCCCAAAGGGGGAAACAGATCAAGGTTCCAGTGGGAGAACTTAGCGACGAGGAGATAGCCAACCTAACAGATGAGGAGATAGACAACCTAACAGATGCACAATTCAAAACACTGGTGATAAAGATGCTCATAAGTTTGACACATATGCTGAAGTATGGCAAACACATAAGAGAAGAAGTGGAGGCTATGCTAAGTGAAATGAAGGAAAATCACACAAAACCAATGGGGAAGGGAAGGAAACCAGGGTTCAAATCAGTGATTTGGAACAGAAGGAAGTAAAAAACAGTCAACCAGTGCAGAACGAGGAAGCAAGAATTTTAAAAAATGAGAGAAACTTCCCAAATTTCATGAAGGAGATGGATATACAGGTCCTGGAAGCATGGAGGGTCCCAGGCAAGCTGGACCCAGAGGGGACCACACCAAGATGCATCATGATTGAGATGTCAAAAGTGAAAGATAGAGTCCTGGGGGCAGCAAGAGAGAGGTAGAGAGTTGTCTACAGGGGGGTGCCTATAGAACAATCAGCTGATTTCTCAGAGGATACTCTGCAGGCAGGAAGGGACTGGCAAGAAGTATTCAATGTGATGAAAGGCAACCTACAACCAAGACTACTCCCTCAAGCAAAGCTATCATTTAGAATGAAAGGGCAGATGAAGTGCTTTCCAGACAAGGTAAAGCTAAAGGAGTTCATCATCACCAAGCCATTATTACATGAAATGTCAAAGGGACTTACTTAAGAGAAAGAAGATCCAAACTATGAACACTAACATGACAACAAACTCACAACTATCAACAACTGAATCTAAAACATAAAAACAAAATTCAACTAAGCAAACCAGAACAGGAACAGAATCATAGGTATGGGGATCATGTGGAGGGTTATCAGCTGGGAAGGGGGGAGGGGCGAAATGGGGAAATGGTGCAGGAACTAAGAAGCGTAATTGGTTGGTACAAAATAGACAGGGGGAAGTTAAGAATAATATAGGAAAGGGTGAAGCCAAAGAACCTATATGCATGACCCATGGATGTGAACTAGGGGTCATGAGATTGCTGGAGGGAAGGGGGATGTTGGGCAGAAGGGAGCAAAGGGGAAAAAAATTGGAACTACTATAACACATAATCAATAAAATATACTTTTTAAAAAATATGTGATTTATCATCTTTATTTTGAATGTTCTAATTCAACATTCTAAATGTTCATTTAATACTGTGAGAAACGCTCACAATAAAACACTGGGACACAGGACTTGAGCAGCAAAGCAAGGCGTTTACTCATGAGTCTGCAGAGTCGGGTGCACCGCCAGCCAGTAGCACATGTGCGCGAAGTAGCCAAAGTAAACTGGTTTTATACTAATGTGATTAGCTCCCCCTCCCCTCTTCTTCTCCCCCGTTTCTCCCTTACTGGTTAATCCAGGTTCACAATCTAACATGATTAACTACTTAACTCAGGGTGTGATTAACTAAGGGTAATCTAGTTATAGGTCTATCTCCAGTTAATTTGCAAAGTTATCTAGCTACATTTTCCCATTTTTCAGTGTTTGGTGATGACAATCTTCCTCCTTTTGATTCCAGAGCTATGTGTGAGGAGCTGTGGAATGGCATTTCCTCACCCCTTTTCCATGATTCATCTCTTAATTATCTCCTACTGGTTTGAGAGTCACTGGCTTGCTTCTTTATCCCTAACAATACCTTCAAAAATACATGTGGACTTCAGGAATACTTAGTAAGACGTAGGTATCATAGCATAAGTTTAATACTGCCTGGTTTAGATTATAGTCATGATTTACTGAAATGAAACAGTAAACTTCTACACCCACCAGTTTTATAAAAATCAGAACTAAAATCCTTTATAAAAATGGCTGAATGTGAATAATATTGCAAAGAACGACACTTAAGATATAAAATAAAATCAAAAGAAATGAAACAGAAACCTAACACTGATTAAACTATAGTTGATTGAAGTTCATTGATTAAACCACAGTTATATCAAGTGAGAGGGATTGTTTCCAACTCACAGAATATTTTCACATTTAGGTATTTCTTGAGTTTGTTCTCAATCTGGGTTTTCATATATTTGAATTTAAAAAGCCTATCTCTGGCAGGTTTTTCCTGCTGAGCTAGAAGCTAACATGAAAATGTTCCTGAGAAGGATTCCGTATAGGTTCAATATTTTGAAAGCCCTTTGGAGACACGGCCTGGTATCTAGGACACAGAGAAAAGTGTGGAATTGCTTGCAGGAAACAGAAGAGAAATTCATTTGTAATACAGTTTGAATTTCATGCTCAAGGGTGGTGACAAGGCTAGAAAGACGGGGGAAACATGCAAGCTTTGTGAAGTTGTGTGCTGTGTTATATGTCATTATGGGCTGACTCATTCCCCCACCCAACTCCCCAGTTCTTATGTTGAAGTCCTAGAACTCGGTACTTTAGAATATGACCTTATTTGCAGATGGGGTCTTTACAGGACAAATGAAGTTAAAACGAGACCATCGTTTTACTGGTGTCCTCATGAAAAGGAGACATTTGGACACAGAAATGCAGACAGTCATTAACCATGCTTATTTCAAAATGTCATGTGTACATGAAGATGGCCACCTAGAGACCTTTCTCTCACCGTCTTCAGAAGGAGCCAACCTTACCAACAACTTAGTCTTGGACTTTTAGCCTTCAGAACTGTGATACAATAAATTTCTGTTGTTTCTTAGATTGTGGTTCTTTATTGTGGCAGTTCTAGCATGGCATGGGGATGTCAAACCCTGTTCCACCTCCATAGCAAAATCTCCTGTAAAATCTACAGTACACATTCCCAGGATTGTTTCTGGAAAACATAAAGAGCTTCTGGATCCTGGGTATTTGTGAGTATGTGATAAAGAAATACAAACTGACTGATGACACCTTAGGTGTTCTACTTTCTCCTTACTTCACAATGTACTATGAAAATAATTGCGTATTTGAAAGTAAATTATGCAGCCTCTTCTAATTGCCCTCTTCTTCATGCCTACTTTCTCATCCCCTTTTCTAAGTTGTATTATTGATATACTTTCTACTTAAATATTTTTTTAAAAGAAGTCCCAAAGAACATATCAACCAGATGTTGTGCGTGCAACTTATTTGGGCCCTGATTTAAACAAACTAATTATAAAAAAGATTTTTCTTTTAGATAATTGGAGAAATTTGAATACAAGTGGATATTAAGTAATATTATCAAACAATTATTTGGGGGGATTTGGTGTGTAATTGTTATGGTCTAAATGTGTCTCCTGAAAATTCTATGTTGAAATCCTAATGCAGAGAGTGATGGAATTAAAGAATGGAACCTTTAGAAAGTGATTAGTTTGAGGATGGAGACTTCATGAATTAATTAGTGCCCTTATAAAAGAACATCCAAAGAAATCCGTCACCCACCTTCTACCATGTGATGGTACAATAGAAATTTTATGAGAATTAAGAAAGAGTCTTCTAAAGAATTCTTAGGGGGGAAAACAAAATTAAAATAATTAGATATTAATTACAAAGATAATACTTCATATAAGTACATGGATACAGCTTACAACTTAATCATCAGAGAAAAATTCATAATCTTAAATGCTTCTACTATTAAATAAGAAATAATGAAAATAAATAAACTAAACAATAAAATCAAATAATTAGAGAATAAAGGTAAAATAAAATACAGGTGACTTTTCTTTAAGCATAAAACATTATTTTGAACATAGAAAAACAAAAAGTTCTGAAATCCTTTTTTATTTTTCAATTATAGCTGACATACAGTATGATATTAGTTTTAGGTATACACCACAATGATTAGATATTATATAACTTACTAAGTGATCATGCTGATAAATCTTATACCCATCTGACACCGCAATAGTTATTAGGATATTATTGACTATATCCTCTATGCTGTAATTTACATCCCTATGACTATTCAGTAACTACTAATTTGTGCCTCTTAATCCTGTCACCTTTTTCACTCAATCCCCCAAAACCCCTCCCATCAAAATGTTCTCTGTGTCTATGAGTCTGTTTCTGTTCTGCTTGTTCGTTTATTTTGTTTTTTAGTTTCAATTGTTGATAGGTATGTTATTGCCATATTATTGTACATATTTTTATACTTTTTCTTCTTATTATTTTTAAATTTTTTAATACATTCAAAACATACATATGGACTTGAGAAATACTTTCTATGTAAAATTTTTTTTTAAGTCCCAAGGGACGTATCAACCAGATGTTCTGATCCATGGAATATAAGAAATTAGAGTAGCTGTCAAAAACACACTTTTCAAAATCACATTGAGCCCGTATTTTTGTAACAGATAAGTTCTACTAATTATCAATTCAATGGACAAATTATTGCTATCTGTATTGTAGAGATACTTTTAAAAATACACTAAAGCATAGAAAACATCAAAATCCACTTTATAGTGGGTTAACCAATGAAGGATATCTCAGGAAAAGAAAACTGTAAAGCAAATTACATTTAGTGATACAAATATAAAACATCCTTTAAAAAATTAACTAATTGAAGCCCTCACTGCTGTGGCTCAGTGGATTGAGTGTCGGCCTGCGAGCCAAGTCACCTGAGACCCAAGTGTCGCTGGTTTGATTTCCAGTCAGGGCACATGACTGGGTTGCATGTCAGATCCCCAGTTGGGGGCATAAGTGAGAGGCAACCACACAGTGATGTTTTTCTCCCTCTCTTTCTCCTTTCCCTTCTCTCTAAAAATAAAACAAACAAATAAAAAATGTTTTTAAATTAACAAATTGAATCCAACAATAATTTAAAAGCACATTATGACCAACTAAGGATTATTTCCAGAACTCAAAGATGGTTTGATCTTAGGAAGTCAAGAAATAGAATTCATTGTATTAATATGTCAATGGATAAAACTAATATGCTCATCTCAATAGATACAAAAGACTTTTAAATTCCACAAAGGTTTAGAATAAAAATTCTTAGTAAAATAAGAATAGAACAACAGTTTTTTACAATGATTCGAGAATATACCATATACCAAAATTTAGTATACTACTCAATGATAATGAGTAGAGAGTAATGTCTACTAGAACCAGTATAATACAAAGATGCCTGCTAAAAGTACAAGCAGTGAAATCATTAAGCAGGGGTAAAATTATAAATATTAAAGTTGAGGTGGAAAATCTATCCTTATCATTGTCTACCTATATAACACAAAAGGAAGCAAATAAAACTTGACTACAGATATTAGGGAAGTTCAAAAATATGGCTAGTTACAAAATTAAGATATGTAACTCAATTCCTTTCCTAGATAATAACCTTCAAGGACCTGTAAGTGAGAAACTGTTTTATTCACAACACCAAAGTATAAATGCCAAGGCAAAATATTTAAGATACATGATATATTTATTTAAAAATTACAAAATTTACCAAAGAGTATAAAGAAGATGTAAATAAATTGAGACACTATTCATCTTATATGAACCCCAATATTGAAGAGATTTCAGGCTTCTCAAAATTAATGTATAAATGTAACAAAATTATGTGCATTTTAACATGAGTTAAATGCAGGAAGACAGTTGAGTTTGAATCACAGATCCATTTCTTACTGTGAGACATTGGACAAGTAAGTCAATCTCCTGAGCTTGTGTATTAAGTCTTAAAATAGTCATAAAAGAATATCTAGCCCTGGCCAGGTGGCTCAGTCTGTTGAAGCATCATCTTGTACACCAAAATTTTTGATCCTGGGTCAGGGCACATACCTAGGTTGTGGGTTCAATCCCTGATTGGGGCACATATGGGAGTAAGTCAGTTGATGTTTCTCTTGCACATCAATGACTCTCTCTCTTCCCCTTTCTCACTCTAAAATTAAAAAAAAAAAATCCTTGAGTGATGACTTAAAAATATATATTTATATATCTGTCTGGTGAAATTGCTGAGGAAATTAAATAAAACAGTACATGTAAAATCTTTAGCACCATGTTTATACTCTAGAGATTAATAATCTTGGATATTTTAATTATTATTATTATTATTTCACTCTGAGCAGGGGTTTAAATGCTTTCTATAAAGGGCAAGATAATAAATATCTATGACTGGTGGCAACATTAATGCATCAAAAGACTTAAAGTATGTATTTTCTTTAACCAAGAAATTCTATTTTTAGGAATATTTTCTAAAGAAATAATTGGAGACAATCTCATATGTTTGCATAAATATGTTTATCAGAGGATATTTATAATATTGAAAAAAATAACTAATGACCTAACTGTGTAATCATAAGGGACTTTTAAATAAATTACAGTGTCTCTGTACAATAGAATCATATGCAAATATTAAAAATAAAAAATTAAATGAAGAAACAGACTCATAGATATAGAAAACACACTGATGGTTGCCAAAGGGGAGGGAGGCTGGAAGGCTGGGTGAAAAGGTAAAGGCATTATGAAGTACACATTGGTAGATACAAAATTGTCATGATGATATAAAGTACAGGATAGAGAATATAGTTAGTAACATTGTAATAAATATGTATGGTGCCAGGTGGGTACATAAAACATCAGGGGGATTGATTTATAAAGTATATGGTTGTCTAACTACTATACCATACACCTGAAACTAACACAAAATAAAATTGAATGCAAACTGTAATTGAAAAATAAATATTTTTAAATGATAGATTTATACTACCTTTTTTGAGTGAAAAACAGAAAACTAAAACAGTGTCATCAATAAGTGATAAAGGGAGCTGGAGGACAAACCAGGTAAATGACTCAGAATTAAGAAAACATCATCCTGGAATGATGTTTGTTTCTCAACAAAAGGCTAGTGAAAATCCTTTCAAATTTTTAGACAAAGACTATTCTGAAGACTCAAATTTGATGATGATGATTTCTATGAGTAAAGGTAGTGGTAGAAGTACTTTCTCAGGTATGTATATTTTCTCAGGTACATGTATGTGGTGAAGAGGGACATCACTTGGTCAGGCCCTTTACTTTATTGGATATGAAATGGAGTGAGCAAATGTTAGGAAGGAAATAGTTGAGGAGGTAGAAAGGCAAGGTAGAAGCAGGCACCTGCATTTTTTTCTGGGGGTGGGTGGAGTTCTTATGTTAAGATTAAATTATGTTAGACTTGAGTACAATAAACCAAATGTAATGAGTTTCACTTGGAGGAATCAGCTAGGCTTTCTCTCTGCAAGGTTGCACAACTCCAGGCACACCACTCACACTATGTTTTATATGAAGAGAATCCCTACATGTGCTATTTACATGGATTACGATGTGAAGGATGCCCCCTGGAGTTGTGTACACAGCTGGTAGTGACAGCCAGTTGCCTTTGGAATAGCAATCATTTAATTGTCATGTAAATTATTTGTAATTTTATTTTCTTTGGAGAGTCACCCAAACTCAACCTTCTCCTTAAGCTGTTACCAAGTCAAATGTCTTTCCTCAAAGTCTTCATAGGACTCATCACACTATCAAAAGTTGGTTGGTCTACTTATCAGTTTCCCCTCTTACTTCTGAGCTCTGATCTCTTTAACCCCTGTACCACAGGTGTCCAATTTTGTTATACACAATGTATGGTCAGAAATTTTAGTTTGGGAGAGATTTCATCAATACTAAAAAAATAGACTATTGAGACTTCCTGTCAGATGGAGACATAGGTAGACAAGCTTTGCATCCTTGCATGACCATAGAAAGAATTACAACCAGATCTCAAAAACAAATAACAACCAGAATTGTTAGAAAATAGAGCTATATTGAAGTCTTACAACCAAGGATTAAAAGAAGCTACTCTCATCCAGACAGGTAGGAGACGTAGAATCACAGAGATGGGATAGAAAGGTGGTATGACACAAACAAAAGGCGGCAGCAGCAGAATGGATGACTCCACATTCACTTGTGGTGGGTAAAAATCAGGAGGGACACCCTGGGAGTGAACGATCCCAGCCCCAGGCCAGACTGCACAGCCCAGAGTTTCAGAACCAGGAAAATAAGCCCCCATTACTTCTGGCTGTATAAACCAGTGAGGGTTGGGGCAGCAGAAAAAACTGCCAGACTTTCACCACTAAAAGTGCCCACATGAGCTGGCAGAAGAAACTGCTAGATTTTCACTGCTTAAAGGGCCCATATGGTCTTAGAATATATGCAAACCCCAGGGCAGCAACTGGAAGGGTATCAATCACTTAGTGGAAGTGAGTGAAGTGACTGGAAATGGGGCGAGTGCTGGACAAATTGTCAGAAGCCAGACAGTGACATTGTCTCCTCTCTGAGCCCCTAATCACAAACAGAGTCACAAAGCAATGAAGTTAGTGGCCCAGCCCTGGCAATTACCTACAGCTCTGCCTCACACTTTACAGGTTTCTTTGCTACATAGTCTACACTACTAAGACAGGGAGTAAAAGCAGCTCTTCCTAATACACAGAAACAAACACAGGGAGGCTGCCAATTTGAGGAGGCAAAGAAATATGGCCCAAATGAAAAAATAGAACAAAACCCCAGAAAAAGATCTAAATGAAATGGAGATAGTCAACCTATTGAGTGCAGAGTTCAAAATACTGGTGATAAGGATGCTCAGAAAAATAATAAAATATGGCAAAGAAATTAAATAAACAAAGGAAGAAATGAAGGTCACACAAAGTGAAACAAATAAAAATATACAGGGAACCTACAGAGAAGGGAAGGAAGCTGGTATTCAAATCAATGATTTGGAACAAAAGGAAGAAATAAACATTCAACCAGGTCAGAAAAAAGAAACAAAAATGCAAAAAAATAAATAAATAAATGAGGAGAGGCTTAGGAAACTCTGTGACAAATTCAAACATACCAGCATCCAAATCCTAAGGGTGCCAGAAGGAGAAGAGTAAGAGCAAGAAACTGAAAACTTAGTTGAAAAAATAATGAAAGAAAACTTCCCTCATTTGGTGAAAGAAATAGACATACAAGTCCAGGAAGCACAGAGAGTCCCAAATAACTTGGAACCAAAAAAGGACCACACCAAGACACACCATAATTAAAATGTCAAATGTTAAAAATAAAGAATCTTGAAAGCAGCAAGAGGAAAGCAGAGTGTTACCTACAAAGAAGATCCCATAAGACTATTGGCTGATTTCTCGAAAGAAACTTTCCATGCTAGAAGGGACTGGCAAGAATTATTCAAGGCCATGAAAAACAGGGACCTACAGCCAAGATAGTTCTACCCAGAAAAGATATCATTTAAAATTGAAGGGCAGATAAAGAGCTTCCAAGACAAAAACTAAAACTAAAACTAAAGGAGTTCATCATCACCAAACCATTATTATATGAAATATTAAAGAGACTTATTTAAGACAAAAAAGATCAAAACTATGAACAATAAAATGGCAAAAAAATAAAATAAAATAAATCTAAAAAGACAAACTAAGCAATCAAGAAGGAAAGAGAATCATGGATACAGAGAATATTTTGATGGTTGCCCGATGAGTGGGCTGTGGGAGAATAAGTGAATCGGTGAGGAGATTAAGAAGTACAAATACATAGTTATAGAATAGCCATAGGGATGTAAAGTACATTATTGGAAATGGAGTAGCCAAAGAACTTATACGTATGACCCACGGACATGAACAATGGTAGGGAGATTGCCTGAGGAAGCAGAGGGTGCTGGGTGGAGGGGACGTGAAAGGGGTAAAATCAGGACCACTGTAATAGCATAATCAATAAAATATAATAAAAAATAAAATAAAATTTACTGTCTAAAGTAGTGCATATACTAGAGGTTAATTAGTACATCTTATGATTTAAAAGAATAAGAGTTCCAGATAAATGCAAGGGGTGGGGTGGAGAAAACAAGACAGGATAATAGTAGGAGAAAAGGAAAAAGAAAAAAAAAAAAATGCAAAATGAGCAAACAGAAGTGGTAAAGCTACAAGACCTTTGGTATAATTCTGTGATGAGCAATCGTATGCATGACCTTCAGAGGAACCTTACCTATTTCATGATTTGTTGACAGGCTGGTATGTGACATTTTGACTAAAGGACCTAGTTACATTGTGAAGAGAAGGAAGTACCCTTTAGGTAAGGAATATAAACAAATGAACAAATGTCTCCAACTCAGACATTTTTGAAAGAGCTCAAGAGATTCCTGTTAAAGTGCATGAGGATGACATCCCAGAGCAGCTTTTGAGAAAAAAAGATAATTTAGAACCAGTGAGCTCATTGAAAATCATTTTATCCAATTTAAGGAGAAAAATGGAGCAGATATGATTTGATCATTTAATGCAAGAATTAGAAAAATGCAGCCACTGTAAAGGAAGAGAATGTGATAAACAGAAAGGCAAAAGGAATATAAATGGGGTTTTTAAATTCCCACCTTCTTTTTCAAATATATAAAAATGCCCTTGAAATTTCTTATCCAGAATAAAGATAAAAAAGGGATATTGATATTTATATTCATCAGTACCATAAAGGACATTGGATTGCTCCTGCTTCAGAGGCTTTGTTTAAGAAAAATTAGAATATTTGACAGAGATTGAAATCTCTAAGGAGAAAGTTATGAAACATCTTGAGAAAATTCAGGCTCACGAGAACAGCAGGAGTGGATGACATTTAGCAATTAACTCTGAGGAAATAAAGAAATGTGCAATAGCAAAATTGCTGATAGGTTTTGCATAAAACGGAGTAATCTATTTGGCCTTGAACAGCTGTTAAAAGTTCCTTCAAAGTCACGAGCAATAGCTGAATATTTCTTTCTATCATCTATGGGAGGCAGGGAGGTAAGATTAACACTTTACAGAGATTTGTAACCAGAGAAAGATGCTTTTCTTAAGGAGTCAGATTTTAATAAAGATCCCACAGAAGGCTTTGTAGGCATGGCTTTGGGTTTTTGTTCTCCAAAAGTAAATGCACTTGCTGGATAATTTTGTCAAGCACATAAGCCTTTCCTTGAATCATCAGGTCCTGCAAGATGAACATCCTGGACATTTATGAATGAGATGCCCTAACGGGCCTTTCAGATTTTCTTGCTAAATATTTTATCTTATATAAAAGGAAATTCATTAAAAGTATGCTAGGTATTATTTTATTAGAATAATGTTGGACAGTTGATATCAAAGAAAATGTATACTTTAAATGATTTAAATTCTTTTATTGCTCTTTATAAGCCAAAAGTCATTATCAGCTAGCTGAGGGTTCCATTTAATCACACGTAAATATAGTACAGCAATCCAAGCATCAAAGAAAGATCAAGCTTCATACAGAGACTCACTAAAAGTTTTTAATTATGAAAATTTAATGTACTCTAAAGATTTTTAAATTATTTCTGCAAAAACCATTCCATTGCTGGAATTTTAAATTTCAGCATGTGTCCTTCTGAATATTGCTGACAGGTTTAATTATGGGTATTGATAATCAAAGGGGTGTTTGTTACCTGTAAATATGAATAAAAGTATATATTTTCATTTATAATCAATGTAAATTAATCATTACTTTCTTCTATGGTTAGACTACCAACTGTGTGGTTACACCAAGATTGATCTAAGAAGATTAATTCATGAGCCTTTATAAGATATGACTAAAACTAAAAAGATCATTTTAATAAAGCATCTATATCAGATAATTTCATTCCATGCTGGGCCCACCTATTCAAGATGCCAACTCCCTATTCTCCACTTAGCTACCCTTCAAAACTCTCTCAAGTTCACTCTCTAATTCAAAATGATCTTTAATTTCTCTGAAGCCAGGACACTTACAATTTATAGCACTCATTTGGTAATTAATCATGTAATGACCTATGATATTTCTTTAATTGATATTATTTAATATATCTCTCTTTCCCCTCCTCTCTCTCTCGCTCTCTCTCTCTCTCTCTCTCTCTCTTTCTCTTTCTCCCCCTTTTCTTTTGAACTAAGTTTTAAGGTTTTATGAGAGCAGGTATGCAGTGTATTGCCACATGAGACATTAATTCATGGCACACAACACTGTCCTGCATTCAATAAGTGCTCAATAAAAATTCTTTGACTTAAAAAGTGATTTTTAAAATGTAACCTTATACTGGAGGCCTGGCAGATATCTTAAAGACTTAATTAAATTGATGGGCTATGATTTGATAGATGAGAGGTGGTAGGTAGCTAGACAGTAGGGTGTAGTGAGGCTTGGCAATCTTTCAGAGATATTGTGCCAAACCTTCATTCATCTGCCTCTTCCCAAGGTCAGATTCATGGCAGCTCCTTTGGTTGAAGAAAGCATGGCAGATTCTCACAGATCATTCACCCATCGGCCCCAGTAGAGACCACTTTAGTATGAAAGAGATCTAATGAGTCTTTCAGCAAAGGACTACCAAGAATTTGAAGGGCAAAAGCTTCACAGCTGTAACACTTCTAGACTCACTAAGGAGAGAGAAAAGGAAAAATTAAGAGTTTTCTTCCTATTTCTCTGTGTTGTTTTAACATCTAAGTACTCTAATAGCTAGAATCTTAATTATCAGCTGAGAAAGTACAGAAGTTTTCATTTACAAGCAAGTGAGGGGAAGATAGGACACTTGGGGGCATGAAGAGAGATTCTGAGAGAAATGTGGTCTTCAACAGATTACTTCTTTCTTCTCTTTTACTTGTAACATCAAAACCATTTCAATATTATCTTAGATGTAAAAATAAAAAGGCATTTAGGAAAGTTTAAGAGTTTTACACCGAAAAATATGAAATTGAATGAAGAGAAGCAGGACTAAATGGCAATGAACCTTCCCCAAAACGTTTAGCCCTCCTAGCATTAGCCATGGGATATATCTGTGCTTTGCAAGACGTTCAAAGTAACAAAAATGGATAACCACACTGAAAGATTCACTGGTAATCTGTATACCAATGGCACTTAAATTTAAGAACACAGTGGGAGGATAGCATAATTTCCATGTTCACTTTCCAGAATGCTAAATAGATTTTGATAGAAGATCTTGAATAAAATGTTTGTAACTTTTAATCTGTATTAAACCACTGAAAACCACTCTAGTTTTCTGAGGGAAAGAAAAGAATCAAAACTATAATGATAATTGAATGTAAGGATATATTAAATTATATATAATTATTTAATTTTGTTTAGGACTTCTTTGAAAACAAAAAATTCACGTACTAAAATATAAGTTCAAAGGATCCGAAGACCCACAAGTGTGAAACCCAAAGGAGTCAATAAACTTCAAATTAAAAATTGTTTTTGCAGTTAAAAAGATCAGCTACATGGAGGCTAGTGAGAAAGGCACTGAAGTTCTCCAAACATGTAGTATCTCTCCTATATCAAAGGTAAGACTATGATGGCATAGTCACTATAAATACTGTAGATGCAGTACGTTTACTTTGACTAAATATCAGTTGGTAGGCAGAATAATGTCCCCCACCAAAGATGTTCACATCCTAATCCCTGAAATCTGTGTATACATTATCTTACCTGGCAAAGGACAATTAAGGCTGCAGATGGAATTAAGGTTGCTAATCAGCTGACCTTGAGCTAGAGAAATTATCCTAGATTATCCAGGTGGGCCCCATGTAATCACAAGTTTCTTTATAAATGAAAGATGGAGGCAGAAGAGTCAGTATCAGAGTGATTCAGTATGAGACTCAACCAGGCATTGATGGCTTTGAAGATGGAAAGAGGCCACAAGCCCAGGAATGCAGGTAGCCTCTAGAAGCTGGAGAAGGTAAGGAAATAAATTCTCTCTTAGAGCCTCATCTTCATTTTAGCTCAGTGAAACCCATTTCAGACTCTGCATTCCAGAACAATGAGTTAACAAATTTATGTTTTTTTAAGGCAAGACATTTGTCGTAAATTCTTATACCAGCAAAAGAAAATTGATACAATATTCAAGAAGAAAAGAAGTAAAAATTTCTGTGGCTGCTTGTCTGGGAAACCAGGAAGATTGACATGAATCTTTCCTAGGAAACAGCCAAAGGAAGCAGAGCAAATCAACATTCCAGAACTCCTGAAGGATTTGTTCTGAAACCTGCTAATTAGAAAGGAAAAGTTAAATATAAGTAAAGAAATAAGTAAATCTAAGATAAATCAATAGTGTACTTTAATAAGGCAATTATTAAACACTTGTGGCCTGTGATTCAAGGTAAAGTATATAAAATCAATGTAGGTGGGAGAACCCCTCACTGAGTGCTAGAGAGGAGACTTGGCCTGAAAGCTTCTTTTTGATGGCAGAAAAGAAAAAAGCAAAGATAAAAATCAAAATGAAAAAGTGACCAGTTCCCATTTCCAGCTAGTCTTCCACACATCCATATATGAGCTGATTTTCTACCAAAGGTAAGTTACTCTACTATGTATAGGTGTGGCTGCAGTGAGAACTCAGAACAATTTACCTTCCAAAAAATACATTTCCCATACACTTAGATAGAAATTCTAGAAGTAGTTTTTTATATTACTTTTTTCCTTACATGTCAGTCTCCCTTATACCTCTCCTTTACCTTGACAAAGCTCAACTTGACATTGGTACCTACATGGGTAGGTTCTAATAAGCAAGCAAAACATACTTCTTTCCCAAAAATCCATTGACAAACATTAAGTGTCAAGGACAGATTTTTTTTTCCTATAACTTTTGAGGACCACCTACAACAACCATGACAGCTGTGCTAATCGAAAAAGCAAACGAGGCCACAAAGGACTGTTCTTTGACCATGTAATCAATTTTCCACTCAATGCATTGTTCATTCTTGGAGACTTTAATGCCAGAATTGATTTTAACAGCCATTATAGAAATACTTAAGTCAAAGGGCTTGCAACCTTTTTTAGCATGACCAATGGAATTTTTTAAATAGATATGTGAATAAATCATTGAGTATGATTCATATGCTTTTTAAAAAGTTTCTTTGAGTCACTGTCCAGACACATTCTTTACAAGTAGTCAACTGGACTAAGTGAAATCCCATACTGAGAAATAGTGCATTAGTTCAGTTTATGCTTATAAAATTATATTTCAAACATTTGTGTACCATTTCAGCAGCTCCCAGAAAAACCAATAGGTAATCAGTTAGCACATAATGGATGATCACTCTTTAACGTGAAATCTGAGGAAGAAGTTGCATAAGCAGGGCTGATGACAAAATCGTGATCTTAATTTGTGTACAGGGAAGACATTTAAAACCTCAGGAATGGAAATAGATAATAAAGAATAACTCATTGCTGCTCAAAGTGACCAAGTTAGGAGTTCCTCCACATGAAATAAAACATTGAAAGAATTAAATAAATGACTTTATGTATCTTTAAAACATTCAAAAAGCAAGAGAAACTTACTAACGTCTTTTGCTTATTTGTATATTCTCTGATAAGCGTTACTTAGGGCATTCTATGTCTGCAAATGAAACTGTACATAAAATGAAATCTAAGCCATAATTACCACAAATAACAAGCAATCATTTGAAAAGGAATACAGATTTATAGACATCTTACCTGCGAATGCTTAAAAATAATAGTGGCACTTTTAGTCTGTACTCATGATAGAACAATTTCTGATAAATTAGGATGTATTCAAATCATCACAAAATGAAATTACCCAATAAGAAATTGTTTTGTCTAGAATTTTACAATTACGTTGAGTTCATATTTGACTGAAATGTCATAGAATTTAAATCACTTGATTGGAACATTGATAGCTAGATCTCATGATTAGGATTCTTCTATCTTACTGTTGTACAGACATTCACCAACTTCCAAAAGACCTTTGATCCTTCACTTTGCAGTCTATCAGGACTCAAATATTGTCATCATAGGGCATATGCAGAGTTTGTTTAGCAGGCAGTTATTGTCCATGAAATGAACAGTGTTGTTATAACACAAGCAGGCAAACATCAGAGTTCTCAGCAGCACACCTGTCCTTAATAAGATGTCCTTATGTGTGATAGGGTGACTGAGTGACACAGACATGACATCCATAGTAACAATCAGCATTTATATGGAGTTCTGCATGCATCATAAAGCACAGCTTTAATTCCATTTTTAGTTACAACTAGGAACAAAGAAGGTGGGAAAAGAATGATGCCTTTTCTCATCTTTGTTCAATGCCAGTGGTGAGCACCACTCATTCATTTTTTTAGCTGAATGTGCCTTCTTTCTAGGTTTCCTGTTCAATAAAAACAAGACAGAAACTACTTCCAGTATAAAATAAATACAGCTTTATTCCAGGGAAATGTAGAGTTAAATTCCTTAAAAACATTCATTCTTAATATGTGCATAATCCAAAGAGGGTAAAAATAGTATATTTATTGACTTCCTAGTCAATAAAAACTCACAAGTTGAATGCACTATGAACTTCCCTCTGATATTGTGAAAGTTACTGATATTAAAAGTTCATTATAAGTCATTTATAGATCATATTGAATAAAAATTTCAGGGAAGGAACTAGTTTGAATTACTTTCTCTTTGAAGATCAAGAGAATAAGTCAGCTTGACTGATAATATTAGATGATTTAGAGTCATGAAGAAGATCTATTAGAGCATGCATTAAAAATGGCACCACACCCCTCCATAGGCCCCTTACTGACACAGGAAGCAATCTCAAACCGAAATTTTCCAGTAATCTTCAGGCAGGTTTTGTTGTTGTTGTTGTTGTTGTTGTTATTTTTTGCCTTATTCCTGATTCTGTAAACAAATTACATTTAGAAGCTGCCTAATTTTCATTTGGAATAAAAGGTGGCCTTGAAAAATCACACATTCTTCTTATACAATCTATATTCTTTTGTATTCTGATTGTCATTTTCACCCTTAAAGGGAAAGTATACTTTTGAATTCATCTACAGAATACCAAATATAGTTTCAACCAAAAAAAAATTTTAACTGTTTAATAGATTGCCAAAGAATCTAAATGGCAATAATGTGTATTTCTGCATTGGGTGGACCTGTTTTGGGTAGAATGGGTTATGTGCTCTTGTTCTTAATAACCTTAAAAACGATTCATGTACACTCAGCTGTATTTTATGAGCTTCAATATGTACTAGAAAATTTGAGACTATGGATGTCAAGAATCTTCAGGATAGCTATTAAGTGTTCTCAAAAAGTCTTTGTCAGCCACGGGGTTAGGAGTTGGATGCCTTATTTATAAATGAGAAAAAATAAACATTGGTGATAAACTAAATTTTAAGTTTTTTTCGTCTTTTCTATAAGCAGGCAAATGCCCAACTTTTCTTTGATAAGCCTGCATTGACAAGGACAAATAACAGCATGATATTTGAGCTACGATTAGGAAATGGAGTACAATTCAAGATACAAAGGCTGATACTTAACTTATTCCTCAAGTTGACTCTGTACTTCTTACTCTTTAGTAAACAAATCCCTGTAGATAAGTTACTCCATTACAAAACTAAGTTTCTTTGGTAAATAATACTTTGTATTAACAATAATTGCTTTGCAA
The DNA here is from genome assembly GCF_987537825.1 of Furipterus horrens. Lineage (NCBI taxonomy): Eukaryota > Metazoa > Chordata > Mammalia > Chiroptera > Furipteridae > Furipterus > Furipterus horrens. Next base: position 22,734,596 of record NW_028327182.1, on the reverse strand, counting down.
TGCTCTATATTAGAAACACTTGCCATACACAATGTCATTAATCCTCAGAACTCTATGAGATACACACTATTATCATTATTTTCATTGGTCAAATGAAGAAACTGAAGCCCGGAGAGGTTAAGTAATTGTCCACAATCTCACAGCCAGGAAGTGGTAAAATTGCAATTTGAATCCTGCCCATTGAGCTCCTAAATCCATGCTTTAATTACCTGCTTTGCTGCCCCTGAGCATTCTTTCTTTTACTGGCAGGTCTCTCTTCTGCTTTTGTCATTCAGGGCTATGTAAAACTGTTTAAATATTGGTTAACTTCCCAAGGAGATCACATTAATGAGCACTTGGTTCAGACTCTTTCCCCACCTCAAAGTGCTCTCCATCACCTCGAACAGACTCACTTCACCTCTTTTCGTTTCTTGCTTAATCAAGTTTATCAGTCCCTTAAGTACATCTGATGTTTACTGTGTATGAGCTTGACTTTGAAAGAAATAGCATTTACTTATATATAATCCAAGAAATATAAATAGAGATAAAAATATGAGTTTTCGCATCCTTGTAGTCTGCAGTTTAGAGTGAGTCTAGAAGAAATAAGAGAGACCTGTTCTTTTGTTTTTCTTTCTTATGACTCTCATTTTGAAACGATCTTTTTGTTTTCTTTTGTTTTAAATCATGATCTGGACTTGAGGATCACCATCCTCCAACTTGAAGTGAGCAGAGCAAGGTAGCGAGGGGAGACATTCTCAAAGGCTGCCCAGAATTTGTAGCACACCAGAGTCAAAAAGGGCCTGTATTTTCCTCATTTCTGATCAGGCTTTGTCCTTCATGGCTGGGATGTCAGGAAGGGGAGAAATGGCGAACAGTCACATAGCTTCAGGTACATGCCCAGGCAGAATAAACCTACAGGGTCTCATCTGTAAGGCAGCAGTGAGCAGTGCCGTATGGGACAAGCATTAGACTAATACAAAAATTCAATCTCCTTTAGAAAAAAGTTTAAGAAAACAAATGCTGCACCTGAGGAGTGTAAGGGGAAATGGGGTTCCTCCAACGTGGGCCAGCCATGCGCACTATCTCCACCCCACACGTCTGACTATAAACTCTCTTTCTTACCCCTCTTATCCCTCAACCAAATTTCCCCCTTTCCTTCTCATGTCTCTCCCTTCAGTCCATGAGATATAGGCAACACATAAAAGCATGTAAATCCCTAAAGCAGGAAATCAACACATTGTGACCATAGTCCGAGTTAATATATTATTGAAAACATTATTGAAAATGGGAGGACGGCCTGGTGTGGCTTCATCCGGCTTGAGGGAGGGAGGGACCGTGTGTGGGTTGCTCTACCTGCTGGGCCAGCGCACTTCCCTCGGGGCACAGCAACCCATTCCGCTGTCCAGGCTATAAAGGGCGCCCTGCACAACGGGCGAGGGCTGCGCAGCAAGAGCTTCAATCCCAAGGGCAGGCCGATCCAGTTGCTGAGCACCGCTGGCTCCCTCCACAGGCTCTCGGCGATCTTCATGGAGATTGACTTCCTGCACTGGTCAGCTTCAGGCCTCATTTGTTCAAATCAACAAAACCTAAGCCACACTTACAGAAAAGAAGTATTTGCCCCCTTCTAAAATAATTAGCTATGGTTCATTGAAAATGAGTCCTGATTGATCGCACCTACAAACTGAATATTTCTGTAAGAAATATGTAAACAGATTTCTATTTTTAAAATTCAGTTTCTCCTAAGTTTAACTTCACTGCCTTAGTCTTTCAATATGAAATATTTTCTTATGAATATATGAACCCCTTTGATATTAATGTGCTTAACACACTCGTGGGAAAAAATTGTTCTGTTGAAGAACTACAAAGTGTTTTCTTTATAAAACATTATAATCTATAAGTAAAGCCTTGTTACAGGAAAAAATAAAATACGTTTAACTGTTCTACTGTTTTTAAAAATAGGAAGTAATTTTGGTTGTGAGAAATCTTCAATGAAATGCATAAAATATTTTTACTAGCTTGCCTTTTGCTTAATATATATTTTTCCTCATACATTAGATTATTAATACTAAATTGTTAGGCAAATCTTATATGAATTTTTTCAATTTACTTCTAAATATTGGGGCAAAATCATATAACATCTATCCTAACTACTTTATACAATAGAAATTATATGAAAAACATTCAGCTTTTTAAAAAGAATCATATGTTTAAATTATAATCACGGTGTCAACTGGGATCAATTTTATTTGAAATATAATGTGATAGTTGTAAAAATTATAAAGTACATGATCTTCCACCTGAAAATATCATCTTGAATTTATAAAATAGTCACATTAAGAATTCATCTAATTGTGTATTTATCTTTCTCATATGCTTTTCTAAATTGTCTAGCTTTTATGAAGCATAAGTGCTTTACTTAATTTGAAAAGATAAAATTATTTAAAAATCAAATAAATCCTTTACAATATCTCTGCTACTTTTGAAAATATTCAGCAAAGAATACTATCTACATTTATATTTTAAAAAGCCACCAGACTTTAATGTTTGACAGTTTAGTGGGCTGGGTTGTATAGACGTTTTTCCCATGCATGAGATATTTAATAATCATAAACATAAATCCCACTGTCATCATCTTAGTAAACTTGGTAGTGAACTTTAAGCCACATCCCCTGATCTTTAATTGCACGAGATGGCACAAACCTTCCTTTGCTATGGTTTCTTATTCTAAATATTCTAAATAACATGTAGTCTTGATCACTATTACAGACATATAATAGAATCCACCTAAAACCTGAATTGACAAGTAACTTGACTCAGTTTCATGTATCTTTACATTTATTTCCCCACTTTAAGCTTCAAATTGCCTTACTATTTCCTATTATTTAAATAATTTGAAAATAAATATCTTGCAAGAAATTTTGCTTAAAACAGATTGAAGAAAATACAAATAGTGCTTTATTTCAGCCCTTGGTTTGCTTTGTATTTTAACTCTTCCATAAGGCCCCACGTCCAATACCCACTCTAAAAAGTGAGCTGCAAAATATAGATGTCTCCTTTTTAAATGATCAAATGACTTTGCTTACTCTTTTATGGTCAACTGCTTCTTTAAGTTCATCCATGGTTTCCAACTTTTTTTTACATAATTTATTTGTTTGTTTGTTTTATTTTTATAGAGAGGGGAAAGGAGAAAGAGAGGGAGAGAAACATCACTGTGTGGTTGCCTCTCACTTGCGCCCCCAACTGGGGACCTGACGTGCAACCTAGTCACATGACCTGACTAGGAATCGAACCAGCGACACTTGGCTAGCAGGCTGACGCTCAAGGTTTCTGACTTTCTTACTCTCCACACTTCTTAATATTGCAAAGGGTTCTCTCCTGATCCAGACTGCTATCACATGACTCTATCCTATGCAAGAGTTGGCATCCTAAACAGCTTTCCGTATCTTTCCACTTCATCAAATCCCCATCATTTTCTTTTTTTAAAATATGCTTTATTGATTATGCTGTTATAGTTGTTCCAATTTCTTTTCCCTTTGTTCCCCTCCACCCACTGACTCCCCTCCCTCCAGTTGCTCCCCCCCCCTTCGTCCATGCCCATTGGTTGTGCATATAGTTCTTCTCAACATCTTCCTGTCTACTCCACTCCCTCCTACTATGCTTCTTAATTCCTGTACCATCTCCCTCTCTTTCCCTCTTTCTCCTTCCCTTCTGACCTCCCCCCAAAAATTTCCCCATACCTATAATTCTTTTCCCACTCTCATTGCCTACTTAGTTTGCCTTTATTTCAGTCCCCTAGTTTCTGTTATTGGTTGTTGTGATACAGTTTTCATTTTAATGTTCATAGTTTTGATCCTCTTTCTCCTAAACAAGTCCCTTTAACATTTCATATAACAGTGGTTTAGATCTGATGAACTCCTTCAGTTTTACTTTGTCCTGGAAGCACTTTCTCTGCCCTTCTATTCTGAATGAAATCTTCACTGGATAGAGTAATCATGGTTGTAGGTTTTCGCTCTTCATTACTTTGAATATTTCTTGCCACTCTCTTCTTGCTTGCAGAGTTTCTTTTGAGAAATCAGCTAGAGCCTTATTGGGATACCTTTGTACATAATTCTTCTCTTCTCTCTTGCTGCTTTTAAGATTCTCTTTTTATCTTTAATTTTTGACATTTTGGTTATAATGTGTCTTGGTGTGATTCTCCCTGGGTCCAGTTTTTTTGGAACTCTCCTGGAGTTGTAGGTCTATTTCCTTCCCCAAGTTAGGGAAGTTCTGCTTCGTTATTTTTTCACATAATTTTTCCATTTCTAGTTCTTCTTCTGGCAACCCTATAATTCAGATGTTGGCCCGCTTATAGCTGTCCTATAGGTTTCTGAGCCTCTCCTCATTTTCCTCACTTTTTGTTTCCTCTTTCTGCACTGGTTGACTGTTTGTTCCTTCCCTATGTTCCAATTTGTTGATTTGATACCTGGTTTTCTTGCCTTTACCACTAGTTTCATATGTGTTTTCATTCATTTCAGCAGGACTAGCCTTCATTCTTTCCCTGTCTTGTTTAAGATCTGCTGTTAGGTCTGTAAGCATTCTTATAACCAAAACTCTGAACTGTGCCTCGGAAAGATTTCCTATCTGCTACTTCATTAGATTAGATATTTGCTCTCTGGTCAACTGCATCCCTGGGATCTCTACCATGATCTGTGCCATCGTGACAGTTTTGTGTTTACCTTTGATTCCTGGATGGGGCTGTCACACCTCCTATGCTAAAGGGGGTGGAGCCCCATGCACTCATCACAACCAGGTGACCCTTCTCACCATGCTGTGGCGTTTTCTGTGGGGAAGGGGAGTCCAAGATGGATTCCTGCCGTTCACTCTCCACTGAGAGACTGGGAGCCTCCTCCCCGGTCCTCACTCCCTCTAGGTCTCACAGTCCAAGTTAATGGGAGTCTGCCTTCCCAGGCACTGGAATTGCAAGCTGACAGGTCTGGTCTGGAGCCAGGGTGTTCCCCAGGTGCTTCTTGCCTCCCCTTAAATATGGGCGTCTGTGCTTACCACTGTCCCACCGTCATCGCTGCTGTTGCCGCCGCCAGCACAGCTTGACCTCTCTGCCTCAGCTTCACCCCTCCTACCCATCTGGATGAGCACCATTTCTTTATAACTTAATACATTGGACTTCCATTTATTTTCTGGAACTTCTGATTACTTCTGGTTTTGCAGTAGTTGTATTCCTTCTTAGTCGTGGAGGGAGATGGAGCATGTCAGTCTAGGCCTCCATCCTGGCCAGAAGTCTCCTGTATATTTTTGCCTCTGTGTCTTAGGTAGAGCTGTTGCTCCTGTTACATTGTAAGGGGTGGAGCCTTAGGGATTCATCAGTACAGGGTGACCTGTTTCACCACGCTGTGGCACTGTATGTGGGGGAGGGGTCTGAGAAGGAGCAATGCCGCTTGACCAGCACTCGCCTCTTTTCCAGGCTCTTCTCCCACTTCCATATGGGGCTGGTGCTTCTCTAGCTGTGGCCCTGGCTGTCGTTCCCAGAGTGGATGGGTCTGCTGATGTTCTAGGACTCTGGGGGCCCTTTAAACAAGTGGACTTTGCCGAGAGACTGGCAGTTTCTGCCTCTGCCTCAACCCCCACTGTTTTGCACAGTCAAAAGCATTGAGGCTTGATTTTCCCCGGTGCTGGGACCATGAGCTGCACGGTCTGGTGAGGATCTGGGAATGCTCTCCAGGTGTCCCTCCTGACTTTTTAAAACGTGTAACTATGCTTTCTGCTGGCTTTCCACTGCTGCCACCACTACTGCCACCGCTACCTTGTGTCCTCTCCACCCCCGCTCCTCCCCTCCTACATGTCTAGATAAGTATTTCTTCTTTATATCTTTGTTTGTTGGACTTCCATGCAGTTTGATTTTCTGGAACTTCTGGTTGTTTCTAGTTTTGAGGTAGTTGTATTCCTTCTTAGTTGTGGAGGGAGACACAGCATGTCTGTCTATGCCTCCATCTTGGCTGGAAGTCTTCAATCCCCATCATTTTCTAATCATACATAAGATTAGCTTTTTTCCATCTCAGTTAATATCTTCTGTTTAGATTTAATTCCAATATTATTTTAACTCTGAAATGTTGATGGCTGTAGCATACATACAAAAGCTATGTAAATAAAGCATTATTGTGTAGATAATACATGTGAAAAACTGCAGTAGCTATGCAGCCAAACCAGAGATACAAGTAAGAGCACATCATCCAAAAAGAACTGAGAGTCCTTTCTGCTTAACTTCCAGTCAACATCTTCACTCCAAACTCTAAAAGTCTCCTTTACCTGAAAAAATGAGCATTGCTGGCTGACCAGAAGATTTTACTTTGATGATATACACAAATATTTGAAAAAGATGTGTTTGCAATACACCATTGCCCAAACTGAAAAACTCTCCTCTGTGAATAAAAATATTTAACAACCCTATCAACTGCTTTATGCTAAACCATTTCTGTTATTTTCTAATGGATCAGTTAAAGTTATTTTCATTTTTATCCAGCCAGCAAATTCCAGCTCCACTTTACAAATGAGACACTAGCTATTTGACCTCATAAGAATAGCATCATGACAGTTTTGGAGCAGATAACTTTCTAATGTTAATTATAGGACACCAAGATATCCGATTGATCGCAAGCTTTATTTAGTGAAAATACACATCTGTATAGGAACTCAAGTACAGTATTTCAACATAAATCAGTGTTTGCTGTCTCAAAGTGTTAGAAATCCTTATCTCTTTACTTATATGGGTGCTATAAATTTTACTTTGAAAGGTACAGGTACTCTCTTTTTCATACAAATGAGGTCATTATTGATTGGCTTAGGAAATGGACTCCAGAGTGTTCATTTAAATTCCATTCCCTTAGGAAATTAATATTTTTGTAATAATAATAAAAATAAAATATTTTAAATACAGAGTTGTATGTTTCCTCCCCTCCCTTTTCTTTTCTGAAACTCTGTTACACATAGCTTAATAGCTGAATTTAGTTTTTAAAAAAATTAAGATGCCTTGAGTCAAAAAATCCATTTTTGCAAGTAGTATTATAGTATCAATTTCCTTGGCAGAGTTGCTGAAAGAGTTTTTATTGACTCTGAGTCTAACTTACTAAGAAAAATGAGTAATATTAGCAAATGGTTGTCTATGCAAATCTCTATGATAAAACAACAATGGCTCACTATACACAGGACTGGATGTGAAAACATACTTGAACAGTCTGAAATGATATGCTTTGTTCCTTACCACGAGATTTTTGACTTGGAAAAAACCTTAAATTACTTAAATCTTAATTAATTGTCTTTACACTACCCTGAGTTTAAGTTATTTTTCTCCATTTCTTTTTTTAAAAAATCTAAGACTACTACATTAGGAACTAAAATAAAATGTTTTTCTTATCTTCTTCCCATTTTACCAAATGTAGGCTTATATTGACTTGGCCTAGTAAACTTTCTCTTAGCTCTTTACTCTTGGGTCCTTCATATGTAAGAACTTAAGTTATGGGGAAACATTGATCTAATGGAATTCACTTGACTTACTATTATGCTACATTAATTTACTTGGTACCATCAGTGTGCCTGCTGATGGCAAATCTCTTCTTGTGCTGAGTTATCAGTCTCTACCAGATGGATATTTTTAGGTTATTCTTTCTTGTTGCTCATTCTTCCAAAATTATTTTTATTCACTCTCTGAATTCCCCAAATTTGTTGTTGAGTCCTCCATGAAAGCATTGCTTTTGGAATGCAAACATCACCTGGTGAACATTTAAGGATATACTCTTTAAATCACTTCTAAAATGGGAGGATGGACCCCAGTGAATCCATCCCTGCACTGTTATCAGGGCTGGATGTCAAACAAGATTCACCCTGCTACTTCTCAGGCTAGGCTCCTCAGAGACTCCCTGTAACACTTAAGATAGAGTGCCAAGCTTGTCGCTATAAATGAAAGGCCATTCAAAATATGACCTTCTGTTACTCCTGACTTATACAGTACCATCATTTCTCTTTGCATTTTAAGAATTCCCATAACTTACCATTTGTAACCACTTCAAATTAGCACTCCAGGCTATAAGCCCATACGTTGTTTGCTATATGCAGAAAGCCCTTTCTGATCTTCATCTTCACCAATCACACCAGGATTGTATAACTAATTTCTACGGATCAGTTTAAAGATTCTACTCAAACATCATTAATTATAGGCAATCTCAACTGATTCTTTCCCACAAGACGCAGTTACCCATTCCATCCTTTGTAGTTCCTCAGCAATATATACATGCTACTATTGTGCTACTCGTAGTGTTAGTTGCAATTATTCAGCATGTTGTTCTCTCATATTTTATTGTGATTTCTATAAAGTCATTTATCTATATTGCTTCAGCAGCTAACATAGTGCTTGATACAGAAGAGCCACTCAAGTCCCGAAGAAGGGAAGGAATCTAATATGCCAATAACATATGTAGACCACAACTTCCACTGCCAAATCATCCTTCTTAGTTCCTCTCCTCTTTCAGTCAACAAATATGTATTGAGTGAAAGTTTATGAAGAATATTTATTTCTTCTATAATTGATAGATATGTAACCTCTCTATACCATGCCTACATCCCTTCCTCCTGGACACTAACTTTTAGTCTTTCAATTAGTTACTCTTATAACTTTAATATGCAACTAGCTTCATTTCCTGATTCCTCAGTAAGCCAGTTACCTGACTCCCTCCAATGAATAAAGATGCCAGACTTCCTTCCTCCACCCCTTTCTTTCAAGTGCCAAATTCAGTCATAGGTGCCTTCTCTCTAATAAGCATAATGGTATCTATGCTCTGTACTGTAAAGCATAATTCTCCCTCAGCATTTTTGTGAATGCAAAATATTAGTGGCTATGTTATTAGGACTCTGTAAATATAACATACTGCATAACCAATAATGTACTATAATTGTATTTCCATCTGTGTACAGATTTACTGTTTTTCTTTGTTTTATTTGGTTCTGTATTGTTTTGTTTTTCTCTAGAGTTTTTACTTGCAGTTGTTTAATTGATTGCCTTTATTGCATCCTTAAATTGTTCCGCATTCCTAAGGATAATGTTAAATCTCTAGGATTCCTCCTTTTTCACAGAACTTTCTTTTCAGTCCTGCTCCTGTCTGGACTCATTGCTCTACAGGCCGACTGTACAGTACCACTGACACTTTTAGTCACCCTTTAGCAAGCCCCTCAATTCTATCTCTTCCTTTTTTCTAGTTTAAATGCCCTAAGCCTGTCTTCCAGCAGATTCTAAAGAAAGAGAGATATATCTGTATGCCTTCCAGACATGAAAATATGTTTTCTTTAGCTTCAAGTTTGATTGAGAGATTAACTGAGTATGTTATTCTAGATTAAAACCATTATTTCTCAAGCCTTCAAAGTAATTGCTTTATTAATTTCTAACATCCAATTATACAGATGTGCAGTTGATGGTAATCTGTTATTTGTTGCTTTACAGATAAACTTTTTGTTTCTTTTAAGAAGCTTTTAAAGTCATTAAGTTATCCTTTGTGTTGTGCAAACTTGACAATTATGGGTCTAGTTGTTTTTTATTTTTTCACACTTTATGCTGGACATTGATCCTTCTGTTTAAAGAAACTATCTTTTATTATATCTTTGATGTTGCTCTTAGTGGAATGTTGGTCCAACTGTATTGTTATATATATTATACATGTCATACATATGTTATAAATATATATCATATGTTATACATATACAATCTCCTATGTAATATCTTCCCTCTCTTTGCTCTTTTTATCTATTTTCTAAGTGATTCCCTTGCCTTTATTTGTCAAAGCTTGTATTAAGTTTCTAATTTCTGCAACCATATTGCATTTCCAAGATATTGCTTCATTTAGAGTCACCAGTTTGACTAGATAATAATCAAAAAGTAAGTCTAGTTAAATGTTACCATTCAGTGTAATAAAACATTACAATATTTTATAGAGCAAAGGAAATTTCTCAACTTAAAGTATAAGTAGAGTGATCATCAGCCATACTGATTATTTTGCAACTTGATATTACTAAACAGCAATGGACTAATAAACTATTAAGGTAAAAATAAAACTAAGATTATTCAGCCTTATAATCAGAATTTTAATGCAGTAAATAAATTGGGAATGTGTTTTTACCCTTATATTTATTTTCTTCACCTATAAAATGAAAATTAAATATAGTGTAGTTCATGACTTATAGGAAAATCTATATTTTGAAAAAGTAAAGATTTTTTTAAAGACTTTATCTTTATTTCCCTTGAACTACACTGTTATATGTATGATACCAAGGTTATAAAGTTTTACTAATCTTATATTCACCGAACAAGTGATACTGCTTGGATACTGAACTAATATTAAGTAAAAAAAAAAAAAAAAAAGTTTTAAAGCTCTGGTGACTTTCATATTACAAATTTCTATGATGTTTCATTATGTAGTTACATTTATACTAATTTAAACAACAGGAAATCCATTTAAATTCAAGTTTATTTCATTGTTTACTGTGTACCTGTTTGTTAACAAACTTGCCCTTTCTAAAAAAATTTTTAAAAATTAAGAAAGTGAAACCAGAGAAACAAAAGGATGCTGATTAGATTATGATTCAAGCCAGATTCCCAAAAGTCGACACCAATTTTTTTTAATGATATTCAGTGCAAAAAGAATAGCTAATGTGATTCTTATTTACAGTAGTTCATCTTGGCCTTTAATCATTTGTTTATCCATGGGAGTATTGATTGCTGCTCCAGCCAGGAGAACGGCAATGACACAGAGGGAGGAAGAGAAGCAGTGTAATTCTGTGCTGTTGGCTGTTCCAAGAGATGAAACTATAATTCACAAAGTGATAGATAACAGAAGGTAATTTTATGGTTACTAAGAATGAGTTTGCATTTGTTTGTGTAGTTACTATATAAATTTATAGATGTATTTTGTTTGTATCACATTTTAAATTTTAGTGGCTGAGCAGGAAGAGGATTGAAGGAGTGCGAGGAGTATGTTCATGAACTTCTTTAGCAGCCACTTGTAAAGGTGGACTGTAATTCAACATGAAATAGGTTCAGAATGTTCCCACAAACTCATTATAAATCATGCTGCTTCGAAGGTATGGTGTTATTAAGTTTGTTTTTTTGATTTTCTCTTGCCCTTCCTCCATCATCTTATCTAAGGTAAGAGTTTAAAAGCAGGAAAAGTAATTCAGCAAGCACCCTCTTTTAGTGACTGAAATAAAAAGTCTTGTTAGATACATTTCACCATAAATGCAGCTCCAAGAGCCAGGGATTTTCCTTTTTGCCATATCATTGACTGACTTTGTCATCAGCTATCTGGCCAAAGTTTGATCCTGAAGCAGTTCATTTATGTACACAAAATTAGACTTGCATTTTGGAACTGTAGATTACTGTCAGAGAAGTCCACAGATTGTGATGAACCTTAGCCCCTTCAAATAATTATGCTGCTAGTTGCCTCTTCTGTCTTAAGTCCAGTTAAAACAGGTCGAGAGTTATAAAGTTTCCTGTTTTGTCCTGGTATAAATGCTAGAAAATCATTTTGATATATATCATTATGTTTCTTGTGTTGTGGGAAGCTACAGGTCTTATTTACAATAAGAAATATAATTGAACCTGGTAAGAACAGGCCCAGGTCCACACTGAGAAAATTATACGTACTTTATACTGGTAGATCCTTTAAGACTTTAATTGTTTGAAGACACATAGTTATGCCTCATGTATTACAATGACTGGCATCCAGTTGATTTTCCATGTATGTGTATTGAATAGGATGTGATTAAACTTTGAGAAACCTCTTTTATGTCACAAACAGTTTCTCCTAGTGCTTCTTAAATGCATTTTTACCTAGAAAACAAACTGTTTCTCAGTCTGAGTCCTTCTCCATTAGTCATTCTGAAAATTGATTCTCCCCTAGATTTTCCAATCCCTATGTCACAACTTGGCATAAAATAGGTACTAAATAATTGTTTACTAAACAAATAAGAATAAATTACAAACACGTTGTAGCCACAAAGTATCAGAAGTCTAAATCAATAGAGAATTGGAAAATTATATAATATGAAAGCAGTCTTCCTCTGAAGCATGAAATTCTAATTATTGCCCGTTCACCTAATTATTTAAACAGTCTGTACAAGATCAAATGGGTAAATGACTTTTCATTAACACTGAAATCTAAAGGTGATGTATAAATGATATTATTAGGAAATATCTGTTTAATAAAATTAAACTAATCAAGCACATATTTATTTTTTTTATTTTTAAATTTGATATTTACTGTATTTTTTACATTACCTTTTAGTCCCCTTATACCTTTCCTTCCCCCGGCAATCACCACACTGTTGTCCATGTTCATGAGTTCTTTTTCCTTTTTGCTCAGTTCCCCAGCCCTTTAACATCCCTCCTCCACTAGCTGTCATCCTGCTCTCCATCTATGAGTCTGTCTCCATTTTCCTTTTTAGTTCAGTTTGTTCATTAGATTCCATATATAAGTAAAATCTTATGATATTTGTCTTTCTCTGACTGGCTTATTTCACATAACATAATGTTCTCCTGGTTCATCCATACTGTCATAAAGGGTAAAATTTTCTTATTTTTTAAGGCTGAGTAGTATTCTATTGTGTAAATGTCCCATAGTTGTTTTATCCACTCATCTACTGATGGATACTTGGGCTGCTTCCATATCTTGGTGATTGTAAATAATGCTGCAGTGAATATAGGGGTGCTTATGTTATTTTGAATTGATGTTTTGGGTTCTTTCAGATATATTCCCAGAAGTGCAATCACTGGGTCAAAAGGCAAGTCCATTTTTAATTTTTTGAGGTGTCTCCATACTGCTTTCCACAGTAGCTGCACCAATTTGCATTCCCACCAAAAGTGCAAAAAAGTCTGCCTTTCTCCAATCTTCACCAGCACTTGCTGTTTGATTTATTGATAGTAGCCATTCTGACAGGTGTGAGGTGATATCTCATTGTGGTTTTAATTTGCATGTCTCTAATGATTAGTGATGTTCAGCATCTTTTCATATGTCTGTTGGCCATCTGTATGTCCTCTTTGAAGAAGTGTCTATTCAGATCCTTTGCCTATTTTTTAATTGGGTTGTTTGTGTTTTTGATGTTGAGTTCTGTAAGCAGTTTGGAAATTTTGGATATTAACCCTTTATTAGATGTATCAGTGAATATGTTCTCCCATACTGTGGGTTTTCTTTTCTTTCTTTTTTAAAATTTATTTATTGTTTTTCTATTACAGTTGACCCACTTTTTCCCCAATTGCTCCCCTCCACTCTGCCCATCTCTTTTCCCACAGTCAATCCCCACCCCATTGTCCATGTCCATGGGTCATTCATACTAGTTCCTTGACTAGACCCTTCCCCTTCTTTCCTCCCTTTTCCTCCTGCCCCCTCCACTCTGGTCACTGTCAGTCTGTTCCTTGTTTATATGCCTCTGGTTCTATTTTGCTCATTTGTTTGTGTTGTTCATTAGTTTCCTGTATTAGGTGAGATCATATGGTATTTGTCTTTCACCGCCTGGTTCATTTCACTAAGCATAATACTCCCCAGTTCCATTCATGTTGTCTCAAAAGGTAGCCGTTTCTTCTTTCTTTCTGCTGCATAGTATTCCATTATGTAAATGTACCACAGTTTTTTGATCCACTCATCTACAGATAGGCACTTAGGCTGTTTCCAGCATTTGGCTACTGTAAATAGTGCTGCTATGAAATAGGGGTGCATAGGTTCTTCTGAATTGGCATTTCAGGATTCTTCAGGTTTAATCCTAGCAGTGGAATCACTGGATCAAAAGGGTTTTCTTTTAATTTTGTTGATAATTTCCTTTGCTATGAAAAAACTTTTTAGTTTAATGTAGTCCCATTTGTTTATTTTTTTTTCTTTTCTTTCCCTTGCCTAAGGACATATATATCTGATAAAAATAGCTACAAGCAATGTCTGAGATTTTGCTGCTTATGTTTTCTTCTAGGATTTTCATCATTTCAAGTCTTTTATCTATTTTGAAGCTATTCTTGTGTGTGGTGTAAGAAACTGGTCTAGTTTCATTTTTCTGTACATATCTGACAGATTTTCCCAACACCATTTATTGAATAAACTATCTTTAGCCCATTGTATGTGCTTGCTTCCTCTGTTGAACATTAATTGACTATAAAGTTGTGGGTTTATTTCTGGGCTGTCTATTCTGTTCCATTGATCGATGTTTCTGTTTGTATGCAGTACTATACTGTTTTGATTACTGTGGCCTTATTGTACAGTTTGATATTAGGTAGTGTGATTCCTTCAACTTTGTTCTTCTTTCTCAGGATTACTGTTGCTATGTGGGGCTTTTGTGGTTCCATATAAATTGTTGCAATATTTGTTCTAGTTCTGTAAAATACATCTTTGGAATCTTGATAGGATTGTATATATAAATTGCTTTGGATATCATGGACATTTTAATATGTCAATTTTTCCTTTCCATGAGCATGGTACATGCTTCCATTTATTTGTATCTTTTTCTGTTATTTTCTTTGGTGTCTTATAATTTATGAGTACAAGTCTTTTACATCTTTGGTTAGGTTTATTCCTATGCATTTTATTCTTTTGAAGCAACTGTGAATGGGATTCTTTCCTTGATCTCCCTTTCTGTTAGTTCATTACTGACATATAAAAATGCAACTTATTTCTGTATATTAATTTCCTATCCTGCTACTTTGCTGAATTTATTTATCAGTTCTAATAGTCTCTTGGTGGAATCTTTGGGTTTCTCTGTGTACAGAATCATGTCATGTGTGAATAAAGACAGTTTTACTACCTCTTTTCCAATTTGGATACCTTTTATTTATTTTTTTCTTGTCTGATTGCTTTGGCTAAGACTTTCAGTACAACGCTGAATAAGAGAGGTGAAAGTGGACATCCTTGTCTTGCTCCTGGTCTTAAAGGGGATGCTTATACCTTTTGCCCATTGAGTATGATGCTAGCAGTAAGTTTATCATATATGGCCTTTATTATGTTTAGATATGTTCCCTCTATTCCCACTTTGCTAAGAGCTTTTAACATAAATGGTGCCAGATTTTATCAAGTGCTTTTTCTGTATCTGTTGATATCCTTATCAGATCTATCATTGGAAAATACATTCTCCCATTCAGTAGGTTGTCTTTTCATTTTGTTGATGATTTCTTGTTGTGCAAAAACTTTTTAGTTTAATGTTGTTCCATTTATTTTTTTTCTGTTGTTTCCCTTGCCCAAGGAGATACATAGGCAAAAATATTGCTATAAGAAGTCTTTAGGGCATTTTTTGAGAAGTGATGCAGCATGTCATATTTTTAGAGCAGCAATCTTCAATTAATGTGCTGTTGAAATTTTTAAAACATGCAATGCCTGACTACTTAGTCAGGGACACTGACCTCTTTTCCCTTAGACTGTCCAGATTTTTAAAAAATGACAACAGCCAACACAATAGCTCTGGTGTGCTTGAATTAAAAAAATACCTATTTTCTATCAGATAGGCAAAAAATACATTTTTTGGTATGCTGCAGAAATTAGTAGTTAGTTTATGTGTGTTGTGAAATAAAAAAGGTCAAAATTTGCTGTTCTAGAAGCCTTTAACATAACTATAAGGAAATAATCTAATAAAGCAATTAGAGGACAATGATGGATTAAACTATAATATAGCTAAATGAAACTGATCATTCTTCTGTAAACATATTCAATAAATATTTTTTCTACCTGCCTATAATTACATATAATATTCCTCATGCCTGTATTACCCTTCAACCCATTCTGTGCATTCCAGTCTACTCTTTATCATAATTCAGTTCATGACACATTGTTTTGTAGTCACTCCTAGACACACCACTAAGAATTACTGTGTCCTTTCTCCATAATGTCAATATACTTTGACCTATAATGCACACAAGCATAGTCTACTTTACATCACAGACTTGCACACTAACTCTTCATACATAGATTAAAAGCTCCTTAAAGATCAGAACTTAGGTATAAAATATATAAAGTATTGTCTGATACATAAAAAATACTCAATAATAATTTTATGTCCTTCTCCCTTTCTTTTTACTTTCATCCCAACAGTGCTTTACATTTAGTAGGTATTTTAAAATAATTGATATTGAATGATATAATAAGTCAGAGTTGTTTTGAGTATGTAGAAGTTTGAAAATTCATGTAAAATAGAAAGATAGAAATACAATGATCAAAGACCATTTCATAAAGAAAGTCCAACTTCAGATGGAATTGAAGGAAGAATAGAGAATATACAGAAGTGACTTCAGGAATAATAAACAGGATTTTTAAAAGCATGAAAGCAGGAGGGTATTTGGGCAGAGGACCGGAAGCTTAGGATCATTTAATGTTGCAATTTGGAAAGACGCCAAAAATATGATTGGGAAGTGGGATGAGGTGGATGTCAGCACAGAACATTGAACGGGAAGGTAATAGAAAGATACCATAATCTCATAATCAGAGGAAAGAGAGAAAGAAGTAGGATTTCAAGCTTAACCTAGCAGCAGAGTATGGCATAGTACAGAAAAGGAACAGATTGGACATGACCAGCTAAAAAGGGGCCATAGTATTAAGAATAAAATAATGAGTTCCTAAATTAAGGTTGCAGCCAAATAAATGGAGAGTGTAGAGAAGAGTCTGAAACAGATGAGTTAAATATATCAGTGACGGGCTTGATGACTCTTCATATATAAGACAGTGGTTTCCTTTCTTTCAAATTTATTATCACGTAAAATTTTTACAGCACTAACACAGTTTTGTCAAATCTTATTTTGCCAAGTAAGTACATTAAATTTATAATGCAATGTCTACCACTGCCATGTTTTCATGAAAGGGAAGATATTTTAACACTAAAATATAGTGAGGACTTTCTACATTTTCTACTATAGATCTTTGCTTGATTTTGATTGCCCTGGAGTGACCCACCTACTCTTTCAAATTCCACTCAGCATTTAAGACCATCTTCTGAAACACTCCTCCATGAAGCTTTTCATAACTCAGGTAGTGAGAGCTGAACGTGCTTATTGTCCCTTTATGCAGGTTGCATTCTTCCTCATACTAAATTTATTTATTTGCATAACTGCTTCTTTTATTACAATGTCAGTTCTTTAAGGATATTTTCACCTTAAGTTACAATAGTCCCCCTCTATATCGTGGTTCACTTATTGCGGCCTCACTGTATCGCGGGATTTTAAAAAATATTATATTTAATTACTTATCGCGGATTTTTCGCTATATCGTGGGGTTTTGCGGTCCTGTATATGTTTGTTGTTAAAGTTATGTAGGTTTAAGAGTGTAGAATAAATGTAAGGTTCCTACTTTGCCAGGGGTTCTAGAACGTAATAGCTACAATAAGTGAGGGAATACTGTATTCCTCGTTGAGTAGTTGGCACAGAGTTTTTGTCAAAAAGCATAAGAGCTTGTAACATCAGAGGCTGAAAGCAGTGGTGGTACTGAAAGAAATGGGAAGAGGAGCTGGTTAGTAAGGGTATGACAATGGTCCATTTTTGATATGTTGGATTTCAAATAATAACTAGAATAATAGCAGAAAATACTAGTAATTTGGGGTATGAGTGAGATTTTAGACACTGAGTTATACTAGGGAGTTATCTTCATAGAAGGGATCATTGAAACAGATAATATC
Source organism: Furipterus horrens (assembly GCF_987537825.1). NCBI lineage: Eukaryota > Metazoa > Chordata > Mammalia > Chiroptera > Furipteridae > Furipterus > Furipterus horrens. The sequence continues at coordinate 22,716,953 of NW_028327182.1, read as the reverse complement.
CTGCTGAAGTATATGAACCCTGAAAAAAAGATATCTACTAAGACAGGCTCCTGATGGCCAACTGAAGAAGAAAAAATACAGAGCCAAGTAATCATTTCTGCGCAGGGGCCGCTCACGCAAACTGCACTTGACAGAGCAGCCTGCACTGGACTCCTTGCCCGCGTTGTGTTTCTGCCATCTGAGCCAGCCCTTGCAGAGGAGCTCCTGGACTTTTATTTCAACCAGTAAGATGGAGCCTTTCCCCAATCCGTCAGAACCAGGGGCAGCTCTGAACAGTCACAGTGGCTCTATTCTGACCCATCATGACAGTACCTTTCGGACCAATCAAACTGCAAGGACTTGGAGTCCTCACCTGCATGAGGTTGGATTGGATCAGGGACCAGAGGCAGGGACTTCTGTCATATATAAGCCATTTCCCCTCTGGCCCCGAGAGTACACTTCCCCTTTCCACCAGAGACTGAAGGCTGCATCTCCCTGGCTGAGCTGAAGCACAGAAGATGTTTCCCCAGGGCAGAGACGAGCAGACCAGTGCAGTGCAAAGCAGACCGGCATGGAGGAGAGCAGAGAAGACCATGGAGCAAAGTAGAGCTGTCTCACTAGTCAGGGGCCTCAGCCCCAAGGCTGACTCACAGCTATCCTATTTTCACAGCTGGGCTGTATCACAGTTGAGCTGTTCTGCACTGAATAATTTCCTTTTTTAGTGCACCCCAAATTGGGAGATTCTTACTGGCGTTGAATTGGCGCCAGCGACCATTGGTGGACAAGCAGGCTTAGCTTAAATAAAGAAGAAAATGAAATGTGGTGAGAATTTTGGAGACCACCCTGGCCAATGAGGAGGAAGAAAAGAGAAAGTGGTGGAAGATATGGGAAAGAGGAAAGTAAAGGGAGACCAGCAAAAGGCACTGTCCTTGAAACCAGTGAAGGACTGACTGGGCTTTGAAGGCTGGATGGAGGTCAGAACTCAAAGAGTTGCTCTTCCTAATTTGTACATGCCACCCTCATAAACAAATATAACAGTACTCAGAATGACTGCAAAAACTGACTTACAGCCACCATTCAGTTATGTCCTTGAGAGAAAAACTCAAGTAAGAATGCATTACCTGTTGGGATGTTAAAGAAAAGAAACATCTCCACAACAACTATAAATTATAGTGGATGTTTCACAACAGTATGTCAATGAAAACAGTTCATCAAGAAAGGTTATATATAATTCTGGTTCAATGTACACTAATTTATTTTTCATTCCATTTTTAATAAATTTGCATTAAAGAGGTTCTTCCAAAGTCACAATGTGTTATTTTTTAATAATTTACTTCTGAACTTTAAAAATTAATAATATTTGCACAGGACCATTTTATAATCACAATATGAGACTTCAAGGTGTGAATTATGATATAATAACTCATAACCTGTGCATTTAAACAAGCACTCTTCCTATGGCCTCATTCTTAGCAAAGCAAAGAGGTATGAATTATTATGTAATAACTCATGCTTTGTCATGTATTATTACTTAATTATGGAGGAAGAAGAGGATTTTAACTAATTTCAGTCTTGGAAAAAAAACTCAACATTTTATCTTTGAAAATAAAAGAGAGTTCAGCTGCTTATTTGACATAATCACATCACTTTAAGCCTTTTTCCATTCAGACCACTCTACTTTTTATAACACCATTGTCCTACTATGTCTTGTAAATCTCAGGAAATCCCTAATAAAGAAATTAAAAACCTCAGCATAGTTCTTTAGTCTATATGTCACAGAATTACCCATTTAGACGCCAAAAAGAAACTGCTATATGACTCTAAAATTATTTCAAAGTATTACAAAGAAACATAAAAATATTATCTCTCTTCTTAACATAAATGAGCAAGAAAATAAGGATGGAAAGAAAAAAGAAAGGAAGGAAAAAATAAGATTAAAAATGAATTTCTATTAACTATGGTGAGTTTCTGATAGAGTTTTAAAAAAACGGAATAATCTCTCTAAGCAGTACAAAATACACTTGTCTATAATCACTAGAAAACAACATATATATTTTCCAGGAGAGAATATAAATTGCCTGTTAGGGCTATATTACAAATAGTCATCATTAAATGATAGTGAAAGTTTATCTCAGAATTGAAGGTAATGATATTATTTATTCAATGCTTTTCCTGGTGTTGAGGAATTTTTTCCTTCTCTGAAGCTTTTTGTATAGAAGGGAAAAATGAAAATACTAGAACTACTAAAAAACAGCAGTTTGATAAAATACTCAATATACCAAACAAAACTACAGAGTCAGAAGAGCTCCAATCCCTCAGATGCATCACTAAAAAAATGACCTATTAAAAACTTTGTGTGGCTTCTGTGTCAGATAAATGAATAAAAACTTAGGAAAATAAAAGGTCGCATACAGGAGTGGGAAAAAGTACATTTACAGTTGGAATACAAATAAATAACACAATGATTAATAACACAAGAATAAACTGAGTTTTGCATAGTCACAACTGTAAACCTACTTTTGCTCACCCCTGTATATGTAGAGGAAGACTCCACACCACTGACCAGTGGATGCGGACTGATTGATCTGTCTACATTACCACCAATCAATATCAATACATTAATGTTTAAACTTTGGTGCATAACTTTCTCAGAAGCTATTCTTTTCTTCTACTTATCTCTATAATCTCCCACTTTAATTCACTTTTTTTTTTTTTTTTTTGTATATTTGGCATATATAGCTCAGAGACAGGAATGGTAAGTATCAGTGACTTAAGACTGGGAGAGCTAGTACACTCAAGTTTTATGAAACCTTCTCAATCAATGTAAAGTTTTTGGTGACACCACTACAAACCAGCAGCATAACATATGGAGCAAAGTCATGTTTCAGAAACACAGATTTGCTTATTTATCTGTCATTAGCACCTTCTAAAAGATCTTTCTTTCATAATGGATACCTTGGCCTCTCATATTTTGGGTTAATGTCCCAGTGATGCTTATATAATCTGCCAGTGTATCTCAAAGTAGCAAAGCAAGGTGTTTGCAATTACTTGAGATGGCTGATTATATAGCAGCACAGTCTGGTATCAACCCTCACTCTTTTTCAAGCTGGCTTAAACCTGGATCGTCATGTTGTCCTGAGTTTCATATGTGTAGAATGTCATGTTCATATGGTCATGGATGACCAGAACACAATAAAAGCCAGGATATATGTTCTTATATCATTTGTCACATAGTCAGTGATTTATAAATTGACTTAAATTAGGTTTAAGTGACTTGGAATTCTTGCTCTAATAGGACTTTGATAGTAACCACTCATTTAATGCTTTATGTAGGTTTTGTTTTAGTTAGGTTATGTTACATAAAATAAATTTGCATGTTTTTTGGTAACATATTCAAGATGAAGCAGTATAATCCCTAAACATACATCTCTTCCATGTGTTATAATTATTTTATCTAGAATATTCATTAAAATCATTTTTAAATACTTTAGACAGAAATTTAAGAAACTTAAGATTATCAAGGGGGTCACTGCTTTACTTAAAGTTCCATTGTTTCTGTGTTTATGAATGCCTTAAAATGAAAACTTCTTTAAATAATAAATTATTCTTTTAATGAGAACAATAAAAATAAGATGTTTTCCCTCATAGAATCAGATAAATTTCTAATTAGTCTTCTGATTTGCTGAGGTCTGGATCTCATTTAATATTTCCTGGTCCTAGTGCAATATAGTTTTATATACTCTAGTTAAAGAGCTATGACAAGGGGCCAAATGCACAGCAATAAGCAAGTAAGAAAATTAATCTTATGAAGAAAAAATGAGGACTGGAGCAGAGCAGTAAGAGTTCACCTCAGAATGACAAACATTGGATAAGGAATGCAGATTACTTAAATTATATTGAAGTATGATTATCCATTGTATAACAATATTTATTATTGCCATATGTTTCTACTCCTTTAGTTTACCAAGCAAGATACATCACAGATGCCCCTACTAAATCCTATACAACCCACATGACTGGGCCCACACACTTTCTATGAGAAGTTTCCCTCTCACAGATGTTGGAGAGATGACCTTATTTTCAGGTATCTCTGTGGGTATGGGGGGGACTAGTGTCACAGAGTCCAAATCTGTTTAATTCCAATGTCTTTCATTCCCACCTAAGACAACTCTTTGTCTCCAAATTCCTTGAAACCAAACTGATGAACACCATAAATGGTAGTTCATACAAAGAATAAATTAGTTAGCGAATCTGCAATACTGAAGATAAATTGAAGAACCGACAAATGTGACTTTCTAGGTATTTCTTGAACAAATAAAGAAAACCACCAGCTTGCTCTCAGTGAGAAATAAACAAAAGCAGAGCTTGTGTTCTTCTAAGTTTATCCAGTTTCCTGTTTTATGCTATTTAGATTTTTGTGATTATTTTTATGTTCATATGTTATCACCTAACAGTTTTAACCTAGTATTTAATGCCTCTCGTAGAAGGAAAAATAATAATTTTTGCCAGGAATCTATCTTCTATTTCTCACTTGAAAAATAAAGCCTGTTAAAGAATAAAGTTCTAAATATGATTCGATTCACAATAACCAATGCTTTTTGAAAATTTCTTCATAATACTAGTTATTTCATAAGTGTACATGTTACCTGTTTTTTGAAAGAGCTGTGAAGTGAATTATTCCATGGTACGGTAGCCTGTATTCCTTTATTCTAGCTAAAACTTAGTGAGGTGGTTTGTTATATTCTTATAAATGTCTGCCCTTTTAACATGCTATAAATGCATTCTAAAATTTGTGCTAGGTTCTGGTTGTTATAGGGAAGAATTAATGCATTCTGTTAAATGTAACTTTTGCTGAAACACGCCTACATCAGCTAAAGCTCAGAGCTGTAACTGGAGAACCAGCTTCTACAGCAATTAAGGAATAAAATCCCTGGCTTTTATAATCCATCTTTTGTTCTGGGAAATGCCCATACTTAAATCAGTGTGGCGTGAGACAAGGGCTTGTGACCACTAAATATTTAATTTCATCAAAATTCATCCATATTCCGTGCCTTGACAAGCCCATTACTAGATAGATATTACTTAAACAAGCAGAAACGTTTCAATTAAGTGAATATTCAAATTGCTGAAGTGATTATACCATACGTCTGCTCAAAAACCTACTATAGTCCTCACAAAACATAGAACACAATACAAATTCTGCAGCCTAACATGCTGGTCTATCCACCGTCCCCTAAATCCATACTCTACACTTAGCCACCTGCAGCCCTTCTTAAAAGCAGCTGCTTATTCATAGAATACCTTTTTCTCCTTATTTAAATCCCACCAGCTCTTCGAAGTCCATTTCAAATGCAGCACAACTGAGGACATCCCCAACTACATTTAACTTTACATCCTCAGCGTAGCCTCTTTTCCAGTCCTCCTGCTGGTGCAATTTATGTGAGTGCTTGCTTTTTGCCTCACACCACCTCCAAGATGTGAAAAAGCTGTTCAGCACGAGCATCATTTGAAATCGGTTTTTAGGCTTTCTCTATAGCTCGATTACTTGGGCACAGGTGATGCTCAATAAATATTTACAGATTTTAGATAGGCGGTAGACAATACCTCCATTAGGCCCAGGTAAGAAGACCATTGCCCGGGATGGGCCTCATGTTTGATGGGGCCAGGCATATCACAAACACATGCAAACTTAAGCATATGGAAAAGCACATGGGTACGTCTGTTATTAATACTGATCTGAGCTCCGTGTTTAATAGAGCTCAGGCCCCAAAGAAATGCTTATTTTTGGTGTCTCTTTTCCCATTGTCCTTAAACCAAGACAACTGTGTTACAACGTCCTAAGCATTGTAGGTTTCACCACAACCTGCCACAGAAACAAACGCTTATGTTGCAGAGAATGCATATTAATTAAAATTTTCCTCTCAGAGTGCGGGGATACAATAGATACTTAAATGGAGAAGGGTGTTTCCTAGTAATACTCACCAACTGTCTTCCTATTTCTCTTTGTATTAAATTTAATGACATTTACGAATTAGTGTAGTATTTGCAATGGTTCTCACAATGAAGTTGAAAATATTTTGCCATATTAGAAATTCAAATTACCCTTAAAGTTATATACATGTAGGCCTAGGTGACAACTCTTTTAAACAGAATACCAATTATTTATGTTGGCTATTAGATGGTCATTAACTGCTAGAATTAGGAATTATTTTATTTGAACAAAATAAGGTTTAAATTAACTTTTTCAATATTAAATTGAAATTTTTATCTTATTTAGTTTTAATTTATCTTGATTAATAATTTGTAAGCTTATTTTAATATTAATCAATAATTTTAAATAGCTAAAATAATATATTTTTTAAATGAATTAAATACTTTTCATTTTTTAGTTTTACCTTTTATGTAAGTATATCTTTCAAAAATAAATTTAAGTTTTATACACTTTAATGGTAGGTGCAGTGTTAAAATTCAAAAAGTTTTCTTTGTCTGGATTTTCTTCATTATTTTATTTGGGATTTTATATATTTTTGTAATAAAATCTTCATTTTATTACATGAAAATATGTATAGAAAAACACACACATGTAAAATGATCCATACATAGTCAATTGCATTATTTAAAATTTAAATGAAGACTGGCCACTTTCTACTACTATTATCATTTTGCACATAGCCTTCCAAACTTCCCAATGCATTTTCCTGAACTTATACAGACATATGTGCATACCAGCACATATGCATTTTTGAACAAATAAAACTGAATTATAGAATATACACTCACCTGCAACATAATATACCAAATTTCCAAAAGCAAAATTTAAAGGGAGATCTTTGAAGGGAAAAAAAAAATTTCTCCTAATTGCTATAACATTCTGTAACTATATCAGAACATAGTACTTTGTTATTAAACTCAGTCTAGCTTTTTCTCTTCCCTTCTGGAGTTGACCGTAGTCTAGATTTCTTTCTGGAATTGATTTTAATGACTGATAACACTGCTATATTAATACCTGTGCCAGATTACTCAAGTCGTTTTTTTGGAAAGCAATTGACATTTAGAAATTGATCCCTATTTTTGGATCACCATAAATAAAATTTCTAAAATATTAAGAATAAAACAAATTAATTTCTCAGTGGTCACTGACAAGACCATGTGAAACCAAGTGGCTTTCATGAGAAAATCGGTAAATTTTTTATAAAGAGGAATAGAGGTATGAATTTTTAATTATGAATAAAAAGGAATATGTCATTTTCCAGTCTAAAACGCTGTCTTAAGACTATCCAATGGCTAAACGTTGTCACAAAGCACAACAGAGGAGAGGAAATATGATAAAAGCAGATGTCTAAAGTTGTCCTGCAATCGCATCTTACGTATACCACAAAAGGAAGGAAGGAAGGAAGGAAGGAAGGAAGGAAGGAAGGAAGGAAGGAAGGAAGAGAAAGAAAAGAGGATGGAAAGTTCTGTGGACAGCTATTTCCAAAAGGAGATTTCACCTCAATTCCCTCCTGCATTTAATCAAATGCGTGCGTGTTGTTGTTTATTGCCCCATTGCTGTGAACATTATCACTTAATTAAATTGTTTTGCTCTTTGACTATCATAAATGCCACATCTCTTTAAAGCCATGTTTTATTTAGTTAAAGTTTATCATCTACAGAAAAGATTAGTAAATTGAATGGGTGACTTTTTCTGCTCAAGTTAAAATCAATAATATTTAGCCGAGCCTTAAGTGCTAAAACCTAAAACTCTGTTTTCCACTTTGCTGCAGCCCTATATCTAAACATCACAGGCTGTTCTCTCTCCCGTGTTCATCTATGATTTATGGCTGTTCTAGCAGGTGGGATGAAGCTTCAAGGCCTCTTGCAGTGTTTAGGCTTCTAATAATCAGAAGCGTTTTCATTTCTTACTCTTTTGAACTGAGAGTACCATTCCCAACTTTAGAAACTCATAAAAATAGAATTTAAAATAGTTCAGAGCTCAATCTGTGTTCTAAAATAGTGCATGTCTGAATTTTTTAAAAATATAATTCTATAAAACATGTCCTCAAATTTCATATAAGACAAAATCTACTTAGATCCTTGGATAAAGGTATTTAGCTCTTCCTTATTTCTTCATCACTCTGAAATGATTTGAAGAAAGATAAAGTTCTCAAATGCCTTTAAGTGGCTTCAAACATTAAAATTTTTCTGACAGCAAACTTCTCATTTATAAAACTATAACTCACTCTTTAAGAAGTGATATTTCTATTTTCCTGTGTAATTTACCTAATGAAAATGGTCATAAATAACATTACAGAATGTTTAATGGTGAAGTACAAATTATGAATTGCTTGAACACAGAGAAAATTTGTCATTCAATCACTATAAAAAATTTTTTTTGTTATGTTGGGCAAGCTGAAAATTAACTATTTAAATAGTCATGGTTAATTTTCACCAGAACACATCCCCTAAAATGAGATCTATACTTCTTAGAGGAAATAGATTTGAAGTCAAATTATTGCTAATTTAACAAAAAAAAATATACAATTACTAATTTGAATTACTAAAGTATGGTTTGCCAGAAATCTTCTTTAGGAAGTAAGGTGAAAGAGTTCAGTTTCTATGGCTGTATTGCAATGCAATTATTTCTTTTTTGCTTTGTGATATCAACTAATCTCTATAAAAATTAAAAATAAAATAATTTCTTTTACATTACATTGGGAGTTGTTTATTTACAAAACAATGACATGGAAGAAATTTGAAAAATTCTTTAAGTGATTTCTTTTCAGTGCTTTCTAGTTTTAGATCATTCCATTATTCAATTTCAATATATAAACTAAATGAAATACTACAGACATGGTATATTAAAACTGAGTAAGATTATACTGTGTAATGCATATTTTAAATTAATACTTTTGAATCTACTTTGAAATTTACAAACTTAGAAAATAAAGCAGTTACTTTTAACAAATGTATATGTTCATATAATTACTTTTATGTGCTTTGAATCTTTTAGTCAGTTAACCTAAAATCCAAAAGAGTAACTTACCTAATTATTTTTATTTATCTAAATGCTACTTAACTATGCAAGGTCTATAGAAATTAGATATTTTAACTTGCATAAAATTAAAGTTTTCTATATTGAGAATTTGGCCTCTCCCCAAGACACTCATAAAAGAATAAAGACTGATTCCCCAAAATATTGAACCCAATACTGAAAGAATTGACCTTTTTAATCATCATTAGTAAATTTCCATCTAAAACATCAAAAACATAGTAAAATTATTGACCTACACCATGGGATGTCCAAAATCTTCTTTTGCTTTATTTTCAAACTTCTATTTGTAGGGAAAGGAAATAACCTTTACTGTGTAGTAGGCATAAAAGGAACCAGATGATTCATCTCTGTGAATCTGCTTGTTGAATTTGATGGATCATTCTTAAAAGCGACGTTGCTAATCTTCAGGTTTTCTTTTTTAGGTTATTCACAGATCAGTGGGTTTTCCAGCTAATACAGGTCTGATGCTCTTCTGTCTTCACACATGGTATTCATCATATCTTGACAAGAAAAGACCTTCAGTCTACAAATAACCTTCACTGAAGTAAGACATGTAAGTGGGTTTCTTTATGAAAGATAGATTTTATGGCTGAATAAAAAACAACTGTAGTTAAAAAGTGTCATTGCATGGCCTTATTTGAAGATTTTTTTTTCCTTAAAGGAACTTCAATGTTTGTTGTTGAAACTATTAATAGACCAAAAATAAAGTATTAAATTACTTTATCATTAACCACAAACGCAACAGGAAGGGTTGATCAGCTCCGTATTTTATCATTCTGAAGCATTCAGCCTTTAAAATATTTAAGCATCCACATTAGTTCTTGTCAAACTAGCACAAAGCAGTGCATAATATGACCCACGTGTAAGAGCAGAACAAGATAAGAGGTTACAGACAGGGTGAAATTTCCACAATGGGGTTGCACTGTGCTAGAGATAATAGTTGGGCATCCTGTTTCCAGACAATTACTAAATGATGTTGAAAGTTTTTCCTTATGTTTTCTCTTGGTCATGCTAAAGGAGAGAACCAAGTTTAGTTGCTTTTGAACTACTAAGGATGAAACAATAAATTTGAGGCATCCTACAACACCCTGTATTATTTCATATGGCCAATTAGAAAAAATAAAAAACTAATCAAATTTCAAGGTGTCAAACAGCATGGTAATTTGGGTTCTCATGGTATAAATGACAACTTTAGAGAAAATGCTAAGAACTTTCAAGCTGTGCAAGAACCGAAATGATTTCTCATTGAAACTAAAGTGTTTGAAGAATCTTTGCTTAGAAGCTGCTGTGCACTGATGAAGGAATAGCTGAGAGACCATTTCTTTAAATACCCTTTAAATTCTTCCATTGGCCTTAACTAAGTCAGCAAAACATATCAAAATATGATTATCAGTGAAAGTAATATAGAGCACTTAAAAGCACAAATTTTAGCCCTACCCTGTGGGATGAGGAGTGGCAAGGAAGAATGTGGTGAGTAGCAGTGGGTTAGACAGTACTAACAACAAATTCTACCAAATCTTAAACCCCTATTTTCCATAGACATTTATTTCAAAGCTCTCCTGTTTTTGCTTAGCTTTTAATCCAAACAATGATCCTGCAGGAGAAATACTATTAGTGAAAGATAAGGAAATTTCACAGCAGTAGACATACAGTTAGTAAATCTACCCCAATTTTTAATCTAGCTCTTCATTCATTCAGTCATTCAACAAACACTGAATTCCTGATATGTATGAGTTGCTGGAGAAACACCAGTGAATGAGCCAGGTGAGGGCTCTATCTTCAAGAAGTTTACATATGATATGGGAGAGAAAAACAATGAACAAAAATTAAATATAAAACAACTACAGCTGTATTATGCAATGCATAAACTAAAGCGGGTGTTGAAAAGAAACAGATTAATTAGGGCAGGTTTCTCTGAGGAGATGATATTTAAGCTATGACCTAGAAGGAGAAGAAGCTGGATGATTATTTGAAATCAAGAGAAAGGTGTTTCATGCTGAGGAAATAGTAAATGCTTGGGGAGTTCTAGAAACTTAGAAAAAGCCATTGTAACTGAAGAGTTAATGACCAAGATAAGGTGCACAAAATGAAATGGGAAAATTGCCCAAGCCACATCAGGCCTATAGGCTTAAGAAGAGTCTGGATTTTATTCTAAAGTCATTAAGAGTTTTAAGCAGTCTTTGATGGCATTTGATAAGATTAAATCCAATTATTTTAAGTTACATTTTTCTCTATTTTTTATCTTTATTTTTTATTGTATTTTTTCATTACCATTTAGCCCCCTTAAATCCCCCTCCCCCCCAAATCACCACACCGTTGTCCATGTCCATGAGTCCTTACTCTTTTTTGCTCAATCCCTCCACCCCTGACCCCAACCCCACTAGCTGTCAGCCCGTTCTCTGTCTACGAGTTAGTCTCTATTTTGCTTGCTAGTTCAGTTTGTTCATTAGATTCCACATATGAGAGAAATCCTATGGTAGGTCTTTCTCTGACTGGCTTATTTCACTTAGTGTAATGTTCTCCAGGTCCATCCATGTTGTCACAAGGGTAAAGTTTTCTTCTTTTTTATGGCCAAATAGTATTCCATTGTGTATATGTATCATAGCACTAAAAGAATAGAGTGATTAAGAGGAAAAATATTTAACAATGAAAAAGGATTTAAAAAATATATAAACATTGTATGGTCTAAAAGAAGTTAAAACCCTATCCATATCTTGGAAACTTTGCAAATTATCCACGTGACAAATACTACTGAAGTGTCAAGGAAAACAATGAGAATTTTTTTTATTGTTTATGCCAGTACAGCTGTTTCTACTTATCCTCCCTTCCCCCACCCCCACCCAGCCCTGCCCTCTCCCCTCCCTAAGTCAATCCCCATATCATTGTCTGTGTGCATGCATCATGCATATATGTTATTCAGTTAATCCCTTCGCCAGCTTTCATCTAGTCACTCCCGATCTCTGGACATGGTCAATCTGTTCTATGTATTCATGCTTCTGTTTCTAATTTGTTAATTAGTTAATCATGTTCATTAGATTTCACATGTATGTGAGATCATGTGGTGTCGTTCACTGACCGCTTATTTTGCTTAGCAAATATTCTCCAGATCCATCTATGCTGCCACTAAAGGTAATAGTTTCTTCTTTTTAACTGCTGCATAGTATTCCATTGTGCAAATGTACCACAGCCTGTGGATCCACTCATCTACTGATGGGCACTTAGGCTGTTTCACAATCTTGGCTATTGTAAACAGTGCTGCTATGAACAGGTGCATATATTTTTTTGTATTGGTGTTTCAGGATTCTTAGTATATATTCGCAGGAGTAAGATCACTGGATCAAAAGGGAGTTCCATTTCTAATAATGTGGATACTCCACATTGGGAAAAAATAAGAATTATTTTAAAACTCATTGGGGATAAAACACTGAGATATAAAACTGCCATTTCAATCATATTCATATGTGCTGTAAAATAAAAATGCATAGACCTTAACATTCTAAGACAGAGTTTTGTTAAGATCACAGACTTGACAGGCCACTATTGAAATTCTACCTGGAGGAGATTAAATTGGATGCTAACACAACATATTGTGTATAGACTCCTTAATTTGTTTTAAACTGTTAAATTAATTTTTTAAATCACTGCTTTCAAAAATACTGTTAATATTTTATTCACAATGTAATGTAAGAATAAAATGGTTTTTAACATTTGAAAAAGACTGGGAGTTAAATAAAATATTTGAAGTGAATAATCTAATACAATAACATCACTTAGTTGTGGATTAGCATGTAATGGAATTATAACAAATTTACAAAAATGCTTATAATAATATCACAAATAAGAACATAGATTGATAGATGTGTGGTAGTTTTTAATTACCCAGGAGAATCTGAGAAAATAATCAGCATTCAAGAAAGTGGGTGAGATAATATATCATTACACACTTGAGTGTAAAACAATATTACAGATATGATATTGGATATTTTAAAGTATTTTGTGGCAAGCAAATATAAAGTTTAAATGACTGAACCTCTTTCTAAAATAAATTTACAAATGGGGAGTTCAAACTCTATGATTCTGGTTGCCAGAGCTCTTTGCATTTTGAAATGGGAAACTAGGTGTAAAGTTACCTCTTCCATATGTTATTCATGACAAGCCTCAGCAGTGAACAGGCCAGCTTGGTCCTACATTGAAGGCCTAGGGACTGTCAAAATGTCTGAGACATTCCACTTCCACTCTTATCATTCACTCATTCATTCATTCAGAAGTTTTTTTTTTTGTTTTTTTACTGAGCATTTACTATATACCAAGCATGGTCCTAGACACTTTAGATTCATCAATGAACAAGATTAGAAAACATACCTGCTCTCACTCACAGGTACAGAGAACAGACTGATGGTTGCCAGAAGGGAAGGGAGTTGGGGTAGGGGTAATGGGTGAAAAAGGGGAAGGGATTAAGTACAGCTTGGTAGTTACAGGATAGTCAGGGGGGGAATGTAAAGTTCAGCATAGGGAACGGATACAGCCAATAATATTGTAATACTATGTATGGTGCCAGTTGAGTACTGGAAATATCAGGGGACAACTTGTCTAACTGCTGTGCTGTATACCTGAAGTTAATACAAAATAATACTGAATGTAAACTGTAATTAGAAAATAAAATAAAATAAAACATGCTCTGAGGGATGGTATTAACAGGAAACAAACATTAAGTATTAATCATAATAAAAAATCTTCTTTATAGTGTCCAGAGTTGAGTTCAGTCTCTCTCCCCCACTGTGAGACCCACTTCAGTGGTTGACCTATCCTTTAACAACTTTCTTGAATAATTGTTTCTTTACAAACAGTCAGAATCATAGGGAAGCCCAAGAAGCTGCCCAATTGCTAGAACAAAGATATGCATAGGAATCACTTGGAGAAATGTAGTAAATTCATGAGGTAATATAAGATTGTTTAAAAAGATGCACTCCAGTGCATCAAGTGTCAGAAAAAGCACAAATAACTAAAGAGAAAACATGAAAATAAAATCCTACACATAAAACAATCTATCTCTTCTACCAATAGGCAACATTCTATTTTGATTTTTTTAATATTTACCCATTGAAGTCAAATTGGAGAGAATAGATGTTACTGTGTTTCAATATTTTTTAACAAAGTGGAAGTCTTTTCATAAACTGTCAACTCTAAATAGAAAGTAGACGGTTCCATGAAGCAAAATGCTTCTCTGAACAAACCAACAATATGTGTTTATTGCATTGGAGCCCAGGACTACCACATGTGCTTACAGTAAAAGCTCTGCATTATTTCCATCTGGCAATGAGAACACAAGATGTTGTATAAACTACCAGAAGAGCTCTATTTCATTGTAATTAAAATTTAGCGTTACACTTAAGTAATAAGGCAACTCCAGGAGATGTGATTATCATGAGATAATGACCTTGGAGTGTTGTAAGGCATACAAGGAACCAAATGCCTCCAATCGTCTAGGGGACAAGATTACTTCTACATAACGATCTCCACTTCCTCTCACTTGTCCTCCCCTGCCCCTGAAGCTGTAGGATCAGTAAAAGAGGAAAGCTTGGGATTAAGAGCACCAATATGATTTCTGCAAAAAGAGGACATTGGGGGACTGGTATATGACAAAGTTGGCATTGTAGAATGCTGAAGCAGCGGTTTGAAATGAGTGGTGTTGTCTGTGCCATAATTATGCAATGGCTTTAGAATTCTCTGGACACAGATAGAACTGTCAGTGATGTCATAGGCATGTAAGTAATCCCCAGCAAGGGCACAGATCTAACCTTTTCCCCCTGTTTTGGTTTCATGATTTCCATTGCATAATAGCAATAAGATATGACAGGTGGTGCAGTTCTGGAGGGTTTATTATACTTCTTTGGTGGTTGAAGCCACTCAGCCTTTGGCCCAAACCTCTCAAGACATTTGAGATGTGTAATAATTTCCCCAGAAAGCAATGCCTGTCATGTCTTGTAGCTTAATTGCTTTGTACTTACTAATTCTTCTGAAAGTGGATGCAGATAACAGTGCTCAGTTTACAGTTTATACTCCTAGAAACTATTTCTACAATGGGATAACATTAAATAATTTCTACCAGAGTGGATAAAGGAATGAATATTCCATAATATTACTTTTATAAGCCCTAAACTGCGAGGTCACTTAAAACTTCAGAAAACATTTATATTTTGTAACCGTTTGTTGGAGATGAAAATGATAAAGTAAAATTTTCAAGAAGTTAGCAGATTATCCTCAATGACAGCTCATGTTGAGGAGACATGTACCTTGATTATTCAAGAATATCTCAGACTCTTCTATATGAAAGAAGTAAAAGTGTGAGCTTAACTTATAAGCAATATTTTTAACATGAAAAAAGAATGGACCAAAACATAAGTTTTATAAAAGGGAAGCATTGGAACATTGGTGAAAATATTTAAAAATAGTAATATGTAAAGGATTTGAATATGTAAATGTGTGTGTGTGTCTCGGTGTGTGTGTGTGTGTGTGTGTATTTAAATACATAATGTGTAGACAGACTGAAATGGTAAGAGTAAATGTAGTTATTAAGTATTTTTTCCAGATAAGAGAGAACCTGTTAAATAATAAGCCTGCTTAACAAGTCTACACAAATGAAATTTAGTTTCATTGCCCTTTATTTCATTTTAGCTGCATATGGTCACATCTCAGAACTTAAACTCACCACTTAAAAAAGAAACTTCTGTTTCTTTTTGTTTCTTTGTAGGCTGGATCTAAGATCTGACTAGCTTAAGAGTCTAGAATACTTTGGGGAGAATTAATGCATTCTTGAAATTCAGAAACACCTCTGACAATATTGATTCACAGGGTAAGAAATGTATATCAATAAACATATTATATTTTTACAAATCAAGGAATACAAACTATACACAGCAACACTCCAAATTAATCCCTATAGCCAATCTGAGTGGTTTAGGTACATGACAATATAATACATTGCATTAAGAGGTCCCAATCCTGCTGAGTTTTCTCAGTGCTATGCTTTCAATGTCCAGCACCTCGGCAGTCATTCCAGTCAAGGACTGAAGCTGTGCGTAGCTCAGAGGAAGGTGGCAGGGGAAGGCTCAGCACTCACTCCATGTCCAGCCCACTCCAACACTGTTCCTAATTCACCCTGTCTTTGGAGAACCAACTGGACACGTCAACTCCCATCTCCTAATGGACTAATCCTATGACCTTGGCAAAGGTTATTTGATCTTTCTCAATCTAGATTCCATATTTAAAACAGAGGTAGCAACACCAGCCCTATCAATTTCACAGTTTTTGTAAAGAAAACTAAAGTAGATTACAGAGAAATGGTTTATAATTTCAGTGCTAGTCAAACCCATTTCTGATATTGTTATTATTGTTATTACCTTTGTGCTTGATTGAGCTTAGAAAATAATGGGTGATAATCACACTTAAACACAACTTGGGAGAAAATGACAAACTAAAGGGATAAGGGGTGGGTAGAGGTGTGGCTAGGATAGGGGCCACCTTATTTTCTAATCATGTCAAGTAAAGAAATAGAAGATCCCCCAAAAAGATAAACACAAGAGAAATTCAGTTGTTAAATTTATAGTGTTGTGGAAGGTATTAGTCACTTTTTCATGGAAGGTGCCACAGACTTTGACCCCTTCCATGAAGCCTGATTCAGGTGCCAAGAAGGTCACAAATCCCTCTTTGTATTATTACCCTCAGTCAACAGGAAACCATTCACTCACTTTCTGCCTGCTCTTTCTTTACACAGTCACATTTTGTTTTTTTCATTGCGTTGTCCTAACATGTAGATTATGTTGCGTATGCAAATCAACTTTATCTTGGATTATAAACTACAGAGCAAAAAAAAATGCTTGACATAGGCCATTATATGGAGAAGTGTTAATAAGTGTTTTTGATGGTAAGGAATAAATATTTTGATTGAAAATATTTATCTATAAATATTGTTCTTTAGGAATTCTGCATACATTGTGCCACAGTGTTAAACATGTGTTTGTTTCTCATATGTATGCAAGGTAGTCTTTCTCAATTTACCTTACAATTTTGTTCTTGTTTTGAGTATAATTACTCTGTTCCTCTTTCTATTGTATGTGATTCTTGCCTATTACTAGAGCTCTTTTTTAGAAGGAACTTAAATTATAACTGGTGGCTTTATTCTAAATTCCTTGTTTAGGATGCATTCTGACCACAAAGTACAAGAACACCAAGGAAGTTCTTCATTCCCTCTGACATAGCTAGACATACTTTGGGAATAGGTTTTGGTGAAGGTGATGTCCTTTTCTTCCATTTATCTCCCTTACTATATATTTTTTAGTCTCAATCAAGAGTTTAACTCGTGTGATTTCCTAAAATTGTTTCCTTCGGTTTTCTTTCTTTATTGAAAGAAACTAGATTCTTAAATTGGGCCTACCAAGAAAGTAAAATTACAGTTGTCTAGAGAATAAAGACAATTTATAAAGCAAACTAGTTAATTTTAACTTTCTCAAATAATTTTTCCTCAATGGAATTTTTAATCTGTGGAGGTAAGAAAGAAAATTATGGAGTTTCTCCTAAATCAAGTACACCATTGACAAGAACAACTTATCCACCTCTAGAACCATTCAAACACAGGCTTTTCTGATACCCACCCAAGGGGGAAAAAAAGCAGAACCATTTTTCTACAAATCAAAGTTTTTATTGCACCCAAGCCAACTAAACCTGATCTAGACAATTAGTAGCCAATACATGTCTGCTCTTTATCTATCTAGCTATCATCTACATTTTTAGAGCCATTTAGGCAGAACACTGTTTAGAATGTGATGATTCATTCAGACAGTAAAACTACAGTCCCAGGCTCCTTCCACCTTAATCCAGAGTGGCCTGTCAGCAACGTAGCATACATGGCCAACACCTCATCATGTCCCTGAAGCGATTATGACTTTTCTTGGTGGTGATGATGGGGTGGTGGTGTTGCTGTGCAGCTGTGCTATTGATGTAGCTGCTTTGTGGTTAACCAGGACTTCGTAGTTTGTGAAATGACTGTGCTTTCCATAATGCTCAGTTATTTCATGCACTTTCTAACAGTTTAATACACATATTCTGATTTTTTATTTACTTTTTATACCACTGGTTCCCATTTTTTATCTCATATCTTATATGGTGACAGATAATTATACATTTGTCATGCGATAAGAAACTTTGAAATTCCCCTAAGGTTCCTTAAAACTTTGTTACATTCCCTGGCACCAGATGGGGTGGGTATGAGACTTCTTAAGAATCCATCTGCATAGTGACTCCTTATAGCTCCAAGGTTGTTTAAACAAACTTCCTTTACTTCCTTGAATGAAAATTATAAAATGTGGGTGCTTAAACTTGAGAAATATCTTTATACTGTGTGGTCTTGTCATTGTTATGCTTCATGGTAAATCTGGATGGCTAGTATGAATTCTAACAGTGAAAGACTTCTAGGCAGGGACATATAGGGTATTTAGGAAATTTTTATAGGATTTCCTAAATGAAGACAGGTGCTACTCTATATTTACTTTTACATTGGAAAAGCACCTAGCATTTTAAAATCTAAGTATTTATGACTGTGTTCACTGTTAATGAAGAATACAGAAACAGAGTTAAGCCTCATTTGCACTGGGTGCCTATAATCTCCCTGTGTCGTGCAGAATCAGAAGACCTTTATTTGGTTCTGAGTGTGAGGAGTGCTCCAGTGAAAAGGTATCACACAGTTCCACAGGACAAATTTTGTTTCTTCCATTAAAAAAAAAAATTTGTTTCTATGGGAACTAAGAGAGTAAGTCAGTCATGAAAAGATTCCATTGAGTTACTACACTAGTGACCTGTCATTTTACCGGTCCTTGGTTGGCACTTGCTGATTTACACTGTATATGTATATTAACAACCTCGGATTAACAAACTCAGACATCCTTTAGGGATGTAAAGAGTAGAAGAGTCAATTCTAGCTATTTAGTAGTGTATTTTTTGCATGATTTTTTCTCATGAAATGGTTGACTTATATTTTGTAAGACAGCTTCATTATGTAAAGTAAAAAATATAATAAATGAAAGTCTTGTAAAGAAGTGGAAAAATAAACAAATACTCTAAAAAGAATGAATATAAGCAAATAAAAATGACACAAATCACAAGACACTTTACCAGAATAGAAGTAATAAAGAACCACAGACAAAACATATTTTGTTATCCAAGGCAATGACAGAGCAGAGATTGCAAAAAAATCAATGCATCTATATACCTGAGACACTCTTTAAACAACTGTTAAACTCAAATTTCACTAAATCATGAATCCGGCTTGCTAACAAATAAAAAATTGGCAGGCTGGACCTTCATGTCTTTTGACTTTCTTTCTTAATTTCACAAACTGTGAAAAGAGATAAGCAGTTAGTGAGAGAAACAATTAAACATCTTACCAAATTCACAGATCACATTACTAGCCTCTAAAAATGTGTAAACAGACTTAAAGGAGATTCAACATCAGAATATAATTTCAACACTGATGACTTGAGCTCCTACTACGTGCCATGTCATTCCACTCACGTCTGTTTCAGCAAGTTGAAGTCAGTAGAAAGTGCACTTTCGAAGCCCTCTCCTTCATCTGGGAGAACGGAGTCAGTCTAAAATGAATCTCTGCTTACATAAGTGACGTCCTTGCTTGCCTTGCTGAAGGGAATGTTATCAGAATCAGTCTAGTGACAAATCCAAAAGCTTCTTGATGAGATCAGATCATATAGTTCCACTAAATTAGCACATGACAAATACAGTATCTGCTGAATCTTCAGTATTCAGACTCCTATCCATTGACAGCAGCAGAAAATTACCTTCAAGAAGGATGCTTAAACAAAGGCTCCTGGGATTTAATTGAGGCAGTGACTAGAGCCCAAAGGGTTGAATCTTTGCTCAACTACTTCCCACCAATAGTCTGTATCCTCTCTGACTTCATGAATTTATTTATTAACTATGAAAAAGTTTTAACACCAAAAATGTCCACAAAGACTTCTTCCCACTGCATCTAATGTTCTCAGGGTTCCCTTTGCTGTAGCCTCTAATTGAACCACAAGTTGGCAGAGGCTGAATCACAAGACGGTTCTGTGTCTTCACTGCCCTACCTGAGTCCTGAGTTCCTGTCAACACTTTAAAGTTGCTTTCTTCCTTCGAAGAACTTCATAAAATAAGAGGAAGGATATCAAAAAGCATGTGTAGAATGTATTTTAATAAGTGTTCATTCATTTACATATCCTGATGTACATCTGACTTTTCCTCACACAGTTCTAGCTCACCATCCAGCTTGTTCATTTAGATATATACAAAACAAGTTTATTATTTAAACAAGGTATGTTATATATACAATATAGAAAACAATTGATGGGGTCTAGGTAAAGGATATATGGAAGTTCTTTGTCTTATTTTTGTTTTCTTTAAGTTTCAGATCATACTGTTAACGAACGAAGCAGGGCTTGTTCATGTGGCACTTTGGTGTCGTCGTCGTCGGCAGCCGTCCGTCTCGAGAGACGATGGCGTAGCTTCTTGAGAGTCTATCTGCACCGCCGAGAATGGCTGTGCAGTCCGACTTGGGAGTGACAATCCCTGCCGCACTTGTTACAGGTGAAGGCAGATGGCTGTTGTTGCTGCTGTTGACGCTGCTTCCGCCTCGATCTTTTCTGGACCGCCTCCTCGTTGCGCGCAGCCTCTGCGCGTGCCGTACCTTGCCTGACCTCGAGTATGACCCAACAATTAGTGTTGAGAAAAGCAGGTGGTTTTTTTTTTTTTTTAAGTATATTTTATTGATTACAGTAGTTCCAATTTTTCCCCCTTGCTCCCCTCTGATCAGTATGCCCCTTCCCTCTAGTAATCCCACCCCCCTTAGTTCATGTCCATGGGTTGTGAATATAAGTTCTTTGGTTTCACCATTTTCTATATTATTCTTAACTTCCCCATCTATTTTGTACCAACCAATTACACTCCTTAGTTCCTCCACCATTTCCCCATTTCTCACCATTTCCCCATTTCTCTCCCTTCCCCCTCCCAGCTGATAACCCTCCAAATGATCCCCATACCTATGATTCTGCTCCTATTCTGGTTTGCTTAGTTGGATTTTGTTTGTATTTTTTAGATTCAGTTGTTGATAGTTGTGAGTTTGTTGTCATTTTAGTGTTCATAGTTTTGATCTTCTTTCTCTTAAGTAAGTCCCTTTAACATTTCAAATAATAATGTCTTGGTGGTGATGAACTCCTTTAGCTTTACCTTGTCTGTGTAGCACTTCATCTGCCTTTTTATTCTAAATGATAGCTTCGCTGGATAGAGTAATGTTTGTACATCCTTACTTTTCATCACCTTGAATACTGCTTGCCAGTCCCTTCTTGCCTGCAAAGTTTCTTTTGAGAAATCAGCTGATAGTCTTATAGAAACCCCTTTGTAGGCAACTCTCTGCTTCTCTCATGCTCTTTTTAGGATTCTCTCTTTTTCTTTCACCTTTGGCTTTTTAATCACGATGTGTCTTCGTGTGGTCCCCTCTGAGTCCAGCTCAGCTGGGACTCTCCATGCTTCCTTGACCTGTATGTCTATTTCCTTCTACAAATTTAGGAAGTTTTCTTTTATTATTTTTTTCACATAAGTTTTTAATTTCTTGCTCTTACTCTTCTCCCAAGCCTCTCCTCATTTTTTTCAACTCTTGTTTCCTCATTCTGTACTGGTTGCCTGTTTTTTTCTTCCTTATGTTCCAAATCATTGATTTGAACCCAGTTTTCTTTCCTCCACCATTGGTTTTATGTGACTTTTCCTTCATTTCACTTAGCATAGCCTTCACTTCTTCTCTTATGCATTTGCCGTATTCAAGCATATCTGTCAAGCCTGTGAGCATCTTTATCACCAGTGTTTGGAACTCTGCATCTTTTAGGTTGGCTATCTCCTCATCACTTAGTTCTCCCACTGGAACCTTGATCCGTTCCCTTTTTTAGGCCATACTTCTCTGTCTCCTCATCTTGACAGGCTCCTGTGTTTGTTTGCCTCTGTGTCTTAGGTAGAGCTGTCATTCCTGTTACATTGTAAGGGGCGGAGCCTTAGAAATTTGTCAGTACAGGGCAACCTGTTTCACCACGTTGTGACATTGTATGTGGGGGGAGGGGTCTGAGAGAGGACAATGCCACTTGCTCAGCACTCACCCCTTTTCCAGGCACTTCTCCCACTTCCGTATGGTACTGGTGCCTCTCTAGCTATTGCCCAGGCCATCGTTCCCAGAGTGGATAGGTCTACGGACATTCTAGGACCATGGGGGCCCTTTAAACAAGCAGACTCTGCTGAGAGATTAGCAGTTTCTGCCTCCACCCCAACCCCCACTGATTTTCACAGTTAAAAGCAATGAGGCTTTATTTTCCCCAGTGCTGCAAACATGGGTCTCGTGCTGAGAGTGCTCCTCAAGTGTCCCTCCAACTTTTTAAAACACATAAGTGCACTTTCCACTAGCCTGCTGCTGCTGCTGCCACTATACCACGTCCTCTCTGCCCTGGCTCTGCCCCTCCTACCTGTCTGGATGAGTATTTCTTCTTTATATCTTTGTTTGTTGCATTTCTGTGCATCTCGGTTTTCTGGAACTTCTGGTTGTCTCTAGTTTTGAAGTAGTTGTATTTATTAGTTGTGGAAGGAGATGCAGCATGTCTATATAGGCCTCTGTCTTGGCTGGAAGTCCCACATTCTCTACTTTTAAAGAAAAAAAGACAAAATAGCAATACTGTGTACTATTGTGTAAGAGTCTATATTATTTGCCAACTTATTTGTCAGAAAATTCCCCTGGATATGAGAAAAATCTTATGAAATCTAATATCTCAGTTATAATATGAAAACGTAGCTTTTCAATGACATAGGATTTATACTGTGAATGTACAATAGAGAAACAGCTGATATGAGACTTAAATCTTATGGCAACCGTCTAGTGTTTTATACACTGAGGTTCCACTGATTTAATTTCTTTGATATTTTTCTCTCACCTTCTTCTGAACCTACCAAATGCTGGTGGAGTAAGGGTGGAATCAGCCAGAATAATTTTTTCCAATGAAGGCAAATAAATCAATAGAAGAGAAAACTATGCATGTTAACAACCAAAATTGTATATTGACATGAATACTACTAGGAATAAGCACTTGATTGTGACCGCCACTTTAAAACTTAGAACAACAAAGAGTTTTAAATAATATCTGGGGGGCAGGATGCCAAAAAGTTAATGTCAGCCATTTTACTTTGGGGAATTCAAATGCTGATATCCTTTGACACATTCTGCTGACAAACAAGACTTAATGTGCAGAGTAACAGTCAATTGCATCCCTTCAGATCTACAAAGTCCAAACAAACTGGTAATATATTCTCTCATTGAGCCTTAATCTCAAAGGACCCTAAAAAATCCTGCCTTCCTGCTCAAAGACCTTGGATATTTGCACCTGAAAAAGAGGGGATTGATGGGGTATGGGGAGGTGGACAAGAGAGAGCAATGAGGGAAAAATTGAGACAACTAATTGAACAGTAAAAATATATAATTAATTAAATATTTAACAAAAAAGAAATATAAAATATGAAAAAATTCTAATTGACTACAAAAATTGAATTTTGATAGAAATGAACACTGACCAGAGCCTTGACCATAAGTCTTAATAAAGATGTTACATGCCCTAATTAAAAAAAGATGAGATCTATAAATTATTATTAATCACATTTGAACTTGGTAACACAAGGTTTGACCATTCCATTCCAAAAGATACTAGATAATAAGGTACAATAAGGGGAAAAAGGAAGCATGAGGTGGTCCACAAAGTTCCTGTCTTGCTTTCTGTCTGAATATATGATGAATACTTAATACATTCACACACTAACAATACTTCTGTTAAAGAGTAAGGACATCTCCTCTTAGTTGTAATTGGATGTCATTGCTGTCCTCCGTGCAGGTTGCAGATGATTGTCCTTCAGGAACAACTAGCTCATCCCCATGAAGTGCCCTGAAATGGAGAGAAGTGGGTGGAGGAAAGTTAACCAAAAAGAGAAAGACCTTAGCAGCAGAGAGCTGAGAAAACAGTGGGAGTCTTAGTCAATTACTATTCAGCATCATTTTGAGTAGCAAACAAAAGGGAAATTTTTGAAAACCTCTTTGGATAATTTCCGCCTCCTAGAATTCTGACCATTTTGTGTCCTGCTTTGTAAAAGAATCAATTAATTGGATAAAAGAAGGAATTCTCCCCTGATCTTTTCAAGAATCTTTGAAAGACATATATCTCAGCAAGGACCTGGAACACATATTTCTAGCCAACGCCAGGAGTCATTGCTCAGAGGTTTACATTTCACAGATGGAATCAACAATCAAGGAGGATACTGGTGGGTATTTTAGAGCACTTCCTGTTGGAAACCAAAGAGGTTGTGTGATAAACCAAGAAAACCTCTTCAGCATTGGGATGGAATTCCTTGCATGCCCTAAATTGAAGTAACCTCAAACAAAATATACAATTATAACAGATTTTACACCTTGTCAGAGATAATTCCCATAACAATCTACTGAAAATAAACCATTGATACATTTCTTTTCTTTTGTGTCACTTATCACTCTCTAGAATTACACCAGATATTTGTTTCCTTGTGTATTGCCTCTCTCCTCCACTAGATGCAAGCCCCATGGGGACAGGGACTTGTCTTGTTCACCATGGCAACCACAGCCTGAGAGCAGGGCAGGCCCACAGTAGATGTTCAGAAATTCTCTTCTGAACAAATGAATGGCAGAACACTCTGGCCAACATGGTAATTAAACACAGAACCCAAGTGCTCCAGGGATGGGTTCAGACATTCACATGTCAGTCCTGCATATGAAGTTTTTGGCTGTGCTCCACTTAGACTCAAAGACACAGAGCTCAGAATCTATGAGAGAAAAGTCATCTTCAGTGAATTTCAGGACTGTTATCACAGCCCACTCTTTCATGACCTTCACTGTTATTTTGCAATTCCAGCAGGCCAGAGAGGAGGTTTCATGGCATGCAACATGTACAACATTCCCATCCAAGATTCCGGCCAATGGTGAAGACAGAGTTGATGGTGGTCAATAAACCAATGAAGATGTCTTCCAAAATATTGCTTCACGGTGCTTTTGGCTAAAGTATTGAAATCAAAATTATGGCATAAATGTTCCTAGAAGTTATGCCAACAATGTGCAAGATAGCTTTCATGTAACTGGAAAGAAACCTTTTAAAAGTATATTTTCCACAAAGAAGTAGATGCCTCTTTGAAAACAATTGTTCTTCAGCCTTTAGGTTTAACCTTTCTGAAAACACAGATATAAACCCTCAGGGAACTTTGTGTCTATGAGATTCAGTTTTTATAGAAAAATCCTAGAATAGCATTCAAACCTAGTAGCTCACCTCTAGGAAAGCACAGGGGACTTGACAAAACCTAGAGAACAAAAATTTAGAGAAGTGTTTCTGATCCATGGTACATTTTAGAGTATCCTGAGCAGTAATGTTCTATTCCAATGGTATGATTTACAGTCCTCCCTAAATCTGGTCTCCAGAGCTGACTTAGGCTAATTTCTAGATTCTACTGCATCTACTTAGATCTTGTTCCCCATATATTTTGAATGCTAAATGCAAAACATGTACACTATTGGTGGCTATATTTTAGGTGAGGAATGCAATTCTTCCCCATAGTGGCAATACAACATCCTCTCCGTTATAAATATCTTCACTTCAATGAGAAAAGATGATGAAATTCTTTTTGAAGACTCTCAAAGGGCTTGCAGATTTTTAAAAATATTACCGCCACTTTGTTTGGAAGAAATACAGTTCGGTCATAAAACCATCATTTGTGATTGGATTTATGAGGATGACACGCATTTGCATGCTGTGCATGAAAACTCTGCACCAGAGAGAGTTTTCCAAACAAGGAAACAATTACTAGTCAGAATTTTCTCATGTGAGTTATCATTAACAAATTTCGAGTTCCCCAAACTGTTGAAAATAAATGTAATTCAAATAATTTTCCTTGGCAGGGACAGAGTCTATCAATGTCAACATCTCTAACACCCTTATTGAAACTTTGCAATTAGAAAAAAAAAAAATTTTTTTTTATTGTCTCCAAACACTTTCTCTTTTAAAGTTAGATCAGGAGAAAAAACATCTTTCTTTTCCAGTTCTTTTATGTGTGGCATGCTAAGCACTTAGGATCTATCTGTAACTTGCTCAGAACATTTCATTATCGTTGAGCACAGTACTTAGGGTATGTTAATTTAAAAAAAAAAAGAATTGCTTACTAAATCAAAGTTATTTATTCAAGAGTCTTCAGCACAAAAAAAAAGAAAAGCTGTATCAGTACTGGATTTGTTTTTAAGTAAGAAGCTGCCTTAATGTAAGAGCTTACATTCAACATTTCTGTACTATAAAGTAGAAGGAAATGAGTGTAAAGCAAGGGCACATGTGATATTTTATGGTAAAAAAAAAAAAAAGGAAAGAGGAAAATAATTAGGACATGGGGGATCTGGTAAAGCTCCATGAGAAGTTGTCATTTGTGTTTGGTTTAAACAATTGGTAGGATTTTGAAAAGTGGGAAGATTAGATTCAGTGATCTGGAGGGCTTCTCTCAAACTTGGTAGTGATTTTGAGACTCAGATCAAAATCTCATGAAAGCAAATGCTTCATACTGACCCTGGAGATGAGAAATGAAGCCCAGGGTCTACTGTGCACTTTCCATAACCACAGTGAGGCAGCCCTTAAGGCATTTGGTGAGTGACTCAACTATTTTAGTGGCATAGTCTCCATAGATGAGGTTCATATTTTAAATATCCAATGTTTACATACAGAGAAAATCTAAATTAAGAGTCTACTTTGGACTTTTTTTTTTTTTACTGTACTCCTTAAAAGAAACAAGAATTCCTTCATGAAATAAAATGCAAATGAGAATACATTTGGCAGAATCACTCCAACCACATGTAACACAGCCTTATTATACCCACAGCTGCTTTGGTCCCAGGGTTTTATCCTGTCGATAGGAAAATCCTTGATGTGCTCTTGAATACACAGTTATCTTCATGTAATATTCAAGATACCTTTTACAAAGTCCCAGTAATATTAGCTTGAGATCTAATGCTTGCTCTTTATTTAAGGCGTGATGAACTTTTTTGATGTTTTCTCTGCTATGAGCCAATTCTGACTCAGAATTCTCCTGGGCAGATTTCACTATCTTTAACTGATTGTAGGCTTAAGATCTTCCTAGCCAAAACCTTCTTCTTATCAATTACTATTCTACACCACCAGTTTTACCCAGATTTAACTCAAGAGCTATTTTCATCAGCTTTCTACCATGTACTGGGTCTGACCTTTAAAATATTGTAGCCACTGAATTCCCATCATCCACGATAAAAAAAGAACTATCTTAAAAGCTCTATCTTGGTTCAAAGAAAAGATAAAAACCTATTCTATGACATTAACTGTGTTATAGCAC
Source organism: Furipterus horrens (assembly GCF_987537825.1). Classification (NCBI taxonomy): domain Eukaryota; kingdom Metazoa; phylum Chordata; class Mammalia; order Chiroptera; family Furipteridae; genus Furipterus; species Furipterus horrens. Next base: position 22,689,457 of record NW_028327182.1, on the reverse strand, counting down.
TTTTACTATTGCCAGCCTATACAAGAGTGTTGGGATGGAGCTTATCCAATTGAAACTCACATTTAAGAAGGAAAAGAGTGAGGAAGGGTAGAAGGGAGGCACAGAGGGAAGAAGGTTTGGTGGGAGAGAAGAAACTGAGCAAACTCAAGTTCCCTGAATGTCTGAAAGGGTTCCCCCATTCCTTGGTATCAAGGAGTTGGATATACGAGCTTTAGAATCAAGAATAAAACAATACACTTAACTTATAAGTCATTTCAGATTCTGGGTTTTAGATGCATTTTTTTTTCAGGCACTCTATAGTAATACTCATTTAGATTACAGTATACAAGTATTTCTAATATAAAAGATTCTTCTCAACTCTCCATCAAACCCACCCCCTTAGTCACAGATAGTCATCTTAAACGGTCTTGAGAAAAGCAATCTGGCTCAATTTGCTAAGAGGGCAAAAATTTCCAGTAAGCTTTAGTGATTGCTACAGTTGGAATGCTTCTGAAACCAGGACCATGTTCCTGTCATGGTAAATTAGGTCAACATGGCGAGATGTGGAATCATGGGATGACGGAATGTAAGAGTCCATTATTAACTGATGTCCCCTCTGTTTTATTTTCCGCAGTGACATTTAACAAATTGAATGTAAATGTTCAGAAACAGAAAATGCTGTTACGTGGTTAAAAAGAGGTGGGTGTGGTGGAGGAAGTAGCACATAAACTGGCAGGCAAGACAATAATGGGACATTGACTATTGTCACTACTTCAGGAAATATTATTTTTCTGAAAATGTCTTTTGGAGGTTATCTCTTAAGTAGTCCAGGACTTTTTTGCTCGAGTTACTGTTTTTACATTTGTCAGATCTGATTTTGTAAAACTCTAGGTGGTAAAAAAACAGAGCTCTTAATAATCAACCTTCTAATTGTATATAGTGATACTATCCAAGAATTAATAAAAGTGTGAACATCTTAAACCTACCCTAAACTATACTGAACACTAGAAAAAGGCAAACTTTTCATTTTAATTCTCATATATTTCAGACAATAAGTAAAACAGAGAGGCAGTATAGCTTGCTGGCTACACACCTGGGCTCTAGAACCATATTCCTTGGTTAGAATCCTGACTCTACCACCTACTAGCAGTATGACTTTGGGCAACTTACTTAATTTCTCTGTGCTCTATTGCATAGTGTGAAAGTGAATTTAATAATAATCATACCTACCTTATAGAAGTTTGTGTCATGAGAAATAGTTAACATGGAAAGTATTGAGAATACCACTTGGCACACAGTAAATACTCAATAAAAGTTAGCTATTAGTATCATCTTAGACCTGCTTGACTTTCACTGCTATTCTAATCTAAACATCTTACAGATTAAAACCAAAATGAAGCACCTTTTTCACTTATGTTAAAACAAATCAAAACATAGAGACATGTTGAAGAGAAATATAATCCAAATCCAAAGGGCCTGAAAATAACTTAGATTTTACTGATGATTTTTTACAGATACAGTGTTATCCACAGCAAAAATTCTAGCATATGTGCTTTTCAAAATAATGTTTATATTTCCACGTGTGTGTGTGTGTGTGTGTGTGTGTATCTTAGAGAGGAAGGGAAGAGAAAGAGAGGAAGAGAAATATCAATCAGCTGCCTTTCTCATGCACCCCAACCTAGGACTGAACCCACAACCTAGTCATGTGTCCTGACCAGGAATTGAACCTGTCACCTTTTGCTTTGTGAGACAATGTTTAACCAACTAAGCCACACCAGCCAGAACCACATATATTTTTTAAAAGATCACTATGAGCATTATATGGGCAAGGATACAGCAGGAGAAAAAAAATAAGAGGTACCTGTAATTGTCTGATGTAGTGATGAGGTTGAAATGGATTATAGTCATAGAAACGAACATGGGGAAAGAAGAATTTATTTCTGAAATATGTAATAAATTTAATTTGGTGTTGTTCTCCCCCAAATACAAACAATATAGTCACCAACAATAACAAGCGTTAATTAGGATATTAACCCCACTGCTGGTGGGATTAATTGATGAAGAACCGTGTAGGAGTCATTTATGTCTATCACTTTTACCCTCTTCCTCATTCAGTTGTAGACCAAATCTCTATAAAAGTTCTGAATGTAATTAAGATATTCTTTCCATTCCAAATTGTAAAAAAATAGATGAAAATAAAAGAGAAAAAATTACATTCTGCTATAGGGGTCATATCCGCTTGAGGAATATCAAGATGTTTCCGTTAAATGTACCAGGTTGTCAAGGTGATAATTTCTTCTTGCTCTGAAATATTGAAAATATTTAAACAATTTAAATGTAGGTGTTTAGCTGAAGGAATAATCTGGAATCAGTCCTAAATACTTTTTGGCAGAAAGTAGGAACTTGCTACTTCAAATCTTATAATGATTCCAAATGTTCTCTCCTCCATTGACTTTTCATTTAAAATGTTCACCTTCCAAGTGCAAAAAAAAAAAAAAAAAAACTATACAGATATAATTAATTTAATGTAATGCAGCAAATGGTATATATATTTTCTAAAATTTTAGCAAAAATAATTTTCATGCCAACTTGTCTCAACCACTTTTGTGCTATGAAAACAAAACTATACTTTCCGTAAACAGTTAAATGAACATAAGCAGAGCTAATTGTCCTCGTTAGACTTAAATAGGTTTTTTGATGGATTTCTTTAAGTAAGGATGTTTTCCTTTCCTTTTTTTTTTTTTTTTTTTTCAGATACACCTGTTACATTTTACCACCACTCATCAGGTCCAATTCTATGTCTAAACAATCTTCTTCTAAGCACTTTGAAGATCTGCTATCATATTTGGTCCACTAAAAAGAATTCTATGGGACCAATAGATGTGAAAGTCTCAAGTCTGTGACTTCAAAAACAGGAAATGGGACACAGTTGATTTGACATGACTCTCCAAATCAGCTCCCTAGAAGGTATGGTACCCAGTGGAAAGAGCACAGTCTTTATATGTAGGGGCTCAATCCTAATGCCCATTTTCATGATCTTGTTTGACAGTTCAATTTTTCAGATGTTACTTTTCTCTGTCAATAAAGTAGGAAAAAATAATATTTCATCAAAAAATGTTAGTTCATATGACTGCTCTTGGGGGAGATAGATAATTCAGTGCAATGGGCAGAAAGCAAAAGCCTGCCCAGACTCCCCTCTTCAATCTCTCATATGGGCTCTCCACCTTGTTACATTGCCACCTGCTATGTTTTAGCCTCTCAGATGAGTTCTATGTCCTCAGAATCTTCTAAGAACCTTGGAGACTTTGTTACCATATTGATCCTCAATAAAAAAAATGGCTCCTTGAATATTTATATATGTCTTTTTTAGAGTATTGTTTGTTTTCTTCTCATAGAAATAAATAATGGCATTTTCTTCTTTTCCCAGTTGTAAAAAATGTAGGAACAACATATTTTTGTTGGTTTCTTTGTTATTTGTTTTCTTCACCTCCTCTCTACATGAAGGCAGCTTTCATTGTGCATGACACTTCATGTCATGTGCATTTATGATTTAAGCTTTGGTGACAACTGTATTAGGGACATACTTCCATAAAAATAAAAATGAGCAGTTATATTTTAAAAATCTGTATGGATGAAGAGAGAGCTTTCTGATAAGCTCCAGTTTTAAAGAGCCATATTCAAACAAGAAGGTGATACCAAAAATAGATGGCTGGCAAAGGCTAACAAAAGGATTTATAAAATTTTCATGGGTGCAAGAAGGTCCAAGAGGAATGAATCCACTATTTAAGACCCATGGAACCTAGAGCTCTTCAATTTCAACTATACCATCCCTGTGAAGAGAAGGGTCTCAGCACTGAAAATGCTACCTCCTGATACTAAGCTTCTGTGATTCTCTGATTAATATACTCACTTTGGTACCAACACAGTGCCTGGCAACTAATAGACACTCAGTAGAATATATTAAAAAATGAATGAATGACTAGGATTAAGTTTCAGAACTACATGGACTTAAAGATGGAAATTTAAGAAAATGTTCAATCAGTTACTTTAAGAAAGCCTCAAATATGATTAAAGTTTAAAAACACCAAAGAACCCTTAGAATAAAAATCTCAAAGAAATGAATGACATGTTCAAAGAGGAAAGGAAGAAATCTAATGGATGAGATAGATATGATTTAACATTGGAAGAATCTTTCAAAGAAATCATCTGTCCACACATGTAATTTTAAGCAAGGTAGGCACAGATAAATTTAAAATAATACCACCTACCTCCAACTGCAATAAAAACCACAATGAGATCCCATTTTACACCAGTCAGAATGGCCATCATCAACAAATCCACAAGCAACAAGTGCTGGCGAGGATGTGGAGAAACGGGAACCCTACTGCACTGTTGGTGGGAATGCAGACTGGTGCAGCCACTGTGGAAAACAGTATGGAATTACCTCAAAAGATTAAAAATGGAACTGCCTTTTGAACCAGCGACTCCACTACTAGGATTATACCCGAAGAATCTTGAAACACCAATTCAAAAGAACTTATGCACCCCTATGTTCATTGCAGCACTGTTTACAATAGCTAAGTGCTGGAAACAGCCTAAGTGCCCATCTGTAGATGAGTGGATCAAAAAACTGTGGTACATTTACACAATGGAATACTATGCAGCAGAGAGAAAGAAGGAACTCCTGCCATTTGCAACAACATGGATGGAACTAGAGAGAATTATGCTTAGTGAAATAAGCCAGGCAAAGAAAGAAAAATACCATATGATATCACCTAATACAGGAAACTAAAGAACAACACAAACAAAGGAACTAAATAGAACAAAGAGCAGAATAGCAGTCAATAGGGGGGAGGGGGGAGGGAGAGAAGCGGGATAAGTAAGGGAAGGGTTTAGTCAAAGAACCCGTATAAAAGGCTCATGGACATGGACAACGGGGAGGGATATGATTGCGGGAGAGGGGGTGGGTTGGGTGGGGGAGAGAAATTAGGGGAAAAGGGGACAACTGTAATTGAAAAACCAAAAAAAAAAAAAAAAAATATCTCAGTTCCCATATCTGACTTCTATGGCCTTATGGTTATCATTATTTTGGTTTTTAGTTTATACTCTTTTCTCCATGAAAGAGAATTGTATTGTATCATTGGTATTTAGCCCAGTAAGTCTTCAGTTTACTAAATAGATAAACAAGGAAATTGACTGCTAAGCTTTTTATTAATAAACAAATCTTATTTTTTATTTACTCCAAATACATTATCAGAGATTTATTCCCAGGGAATAAAAAGGAAAAAGTTCCCAGGGAACAGAGTGGAAATTTCTGATGAGGGAGAAGTTAAAGGATAGCTCCTTCCCTTGACAAAAATCCTATCCTAAGCCATTAGGAACTCGTAGAACAAGCAGTTCATGCTTCAGGTCAAGCCATGCTTCCTTAATTCTGTTTTGCGTTTCTTTTGGAAATAGTCCACTTCGTTTTAACATTTGACATACTCTTTCCCTTTTGCCTAGCTCTGTAACTCACAAGACATTCTTCCATGCCTGGAAATCAATTCCATTGGCCTCTTTTTCCACTATGTGGATAATAAAATATCAGGGGTTAGTCAACAATCTCTTACTTTTGCCTTTCACATTTCCACCCAACATGCTGTGCTGCAACCTGAAAACTCTATTATAACTTCAAGGTTAATAGAGTACAAAATAGTTTCTATTTTAGAAGTCTATAAACTAACATGTTCACCAATTTTATTTATTTGTAATGAAATGAACAAATTAAAATAAAAAATCAACAAGGTTTTAGCAGGTTGAGAGGCATTCAGCTTTGTAGCCAAGAGTCCTGAAAGATTTTTTTGTCCTAACAGTATTTCAGGAGGGCTTATTATGTGTAAGTTGTGGCAATTGGTGTTGTAAGATAGAATAGTAAATAGAAAACATAATCTCTGCCTCATGAAATATAAAATCCAATTAAAGAAACAAAACTCTTAAAAAGTTTTAAAATTGCACAAAATAACAGAATTGTGTTCTTAGAAGTGATGGACTAAATAAACAAATGAGATAAGGAAAAAAAACTCTAGAATAATTCAGAGAAATAAAAGATCACTTGGAAGGTTTCACAAAGAAAAAGAGATCTGCACTATGACTTGCATGATGGACGGGACTGAGAGAGATGAAGAGCAAAGAGCATGTTCCAGACCAACAGGATTGGTTTAGGCAAAAGCAAAGAATTGGAGAAGTTCACAACAGCTTAAGGCAGAGTTCAGCTAGTGTGCAGTGCCAATGAAGAGAATAGTTAGAGCTGTCTGAAAGGTTACAGCTCAATGGTCAAGGTCTTACACTGGCAGAATATGCCATTTGGACTTCATCTGGTAGGCCGCGGGGAGTCGCTGAATTCTCTGAGTGGGGTAATGACAAGATTGAAAGAGTATTTTATGACCAATTTGTCAGCAATATAAATGATGAACTGGCAAGAAGAAAGACTGGAAGTAGGGTGAATAATTAAAATTAGGAAGCTTATATAGTAAGAGAAATAGGGAAAGATGATAAAGCTCAGAAAGAATGGTGCTACCAGGAGTGGAAAAATAGGAAAACGAATGGAACCAGAGACATTTTCAAGAAAGAGTTGACAGAAGCCATGACTGATAAGATTGAGGAGGCAAAGAATAGCATCCATGAGATCAAACTTTTAAGCCTAGATGACTAAGACAGTGCCATCTTATATTTGTACCACATTCTATTAATTTGCAAAACATATTCATGTTGGAAATAAAGAAATGGACCTTCTTGGAGCAAACATTACCTATTTAAAGATTGATACAAAATGTTTTTTCAACAAGATACTAGATACTTGATGGGTGCTTGCTTATTAGCACATATTCCCCTGCTCAAAAATGACCCAATCACAATCATAGAGCATGACTTTTTATAGTTCATCTTACTAATAATGCATCATCCATCCCTCTTTTGACCAAGCTTGAATTAATTGTGCTGGGCACTGAAGACTGCAGGGGGCCATTATGAGCCATCCAATCCCAAATATTTGGAAATGAAATCTGGGAAGATTGACAGCTGCAGGTACTAGAATATTAAGGTGATATAAATTTAGGGTTGAGATAAAAATGGTGGTTGGAATTCTCTCACTGATGAGCATGTGTGACAGGAGACAGACACTTGGCAGGAAGAAGACAACCTGGTAGAAGTGGTCCAAAAGATCACCAGATGTCCAGGGAAGTCCTTTTAAAAATGAGCTGAAAGGGTAGAGGTGGGGAGGCCATGCTTAGCCTGAGATAGTTCCCTCACCTTTTGTTAAAGATTCAAAGGTGTACTTATTTTGAAATAAAAGAGGCATACAAAATACACTTTATTAAAGAAAATTGTTACTTTTAATAAGGACAAAAAGTAAATGTAGATTTAATTTCAGCTTCTAGAAGTTAAATATTTTTAAAAATTATTTTTTATCTTTCTATAATCTTTACCTATAATCTTCCTAGGTCTATTTCCATAAAGATCTTCAACTTAGAATGGATGAATCTCTTTTCTCATACAAAGCTGAAGTTCCTCCTCTCTGGAATCTTCCTAGGGAATGAGTAAAGAGATGAAGTCCACATTCTTCTTTAATATTTTTTTCTCAATTCTTTTTTTTCCTGGCATGTTACATTTATTCTTATTTATCTATATTTTTCCCATCATCATTTATCCCCCAATATGCTCTTTTGCCTCCACACCCCCTCCACAATCACCACTCTCTTGTCCGTGCCCATTAGACATGAAAATATTTTCAAGACTACCCCCAAATGAGCATATTTTTAAATTGAATACTAGTGTCTTAATTGTACATGTTTATGCAATAAAGTATTACCCTCTGATCGTTAGGAACAGGTTTGCCATTTCAGTCACCAGGAATGTTAATCCATCAACAATATTCAGAGAGTGCTTGCTACGCAGAGTGGGGCAAGAAAAATGAATCCGATCTGAACACCAGAAAGCAGTATTGCCTGATTCACAATGTTTGGAACCTAGCACAGTGCTCAAAGGACATTTGTATTTTTATGATCCTGAAAAGACACATGCACAAAACTCTCTAAAACTATTTTTATACTTGATCTGAAATCCTGGATCTATCTTTAGAAATAGTTTGTTTTCAGCAAGCATCGAAGAAGTACATGGCATGCAACTAAATCAGATGTAATCCTGGCCTATTATGTGTACTTTGGTGGGAATATTTTCTCTTTTAGAAACAAACATATTGAACTTTAGCTCAGAGACAGAGCTGAAACTTTGTAGGTAATATCAATGAGTTTCCCTTATTACAGAGGTGAAGAAGCTGTTTATACCATAAAATAATCAAAGAGTTAATCTTGTTTCATTCTTACAGAAGTAAAACCCACTGGCAAGCTTTAACTGTGTTAATTTTCAAACTTTCAAGTCTGTACTCAAACCGCAAAGCCAGCAAACTAAAGGTAACCAAAGGAGCAGTTTGGTAAAGACAGAAATGAACTATGCCTTTTGAAGTGTTTCCAGGGAAATGTGTTCAGAATATTTAAGTCCCAAGTGAGTTACAAAGGTTATTCATTCACAAGTGAGATAAATTCAGAGCTGTCAAATTGTCTGGATTCTCTTTGTGATCACCAGCGCTTCAAATCATTTATTTTTTTCTAGCAGAAGTTCAATATTTTCACAGCTTCAAATTTGCTCGTACTTTATAATTTGGAAATAAAGAATTGCTTCTTCCTCACCTGCTCACTGAAGCAATAAAGGTCCATGAGTATATTACAGCAGGCTTTCTCTTTCATTATAGCTGTATTTTGTTCTGTTGTTGTTGTTTTTAATAAGGCCAAATGTTTCTACCAGTAAACTAACTGGGTATAATTAACAATGTGTCTGATTTCATCAAACAGATGGGGGAGGACAGTGGATTATTACAAACATAAATTTTACAGTGTTTTACATTCAGTTACACTTTCTAAAAATTGTGAATAAAATTATTCAAAAGTCTCCCCAAATAAATTTTGTCTTTTTTTCTTGGTTGCTTTTTTAAGAGCTATCAAAAGTGGTTCAGTGATAAAGAAAGGAAGAACTTCATATAATTGCCTACTAAAACTTAAGTTAGGAACTAGGAGGAGAGTAAGAATCCTTAATGAAGACAACAAAGGTACATAGGTGAAAAGCAGTTCTTGACAGAATATTTCACAGAGACAGAAAATGAGCTGTGGTTACTGGCCTGGTTAGCTTTAGGTTTATTTCAAGTCAAAAATAAAGGAGGAGAGATTGCTCTAGGGACCAGCATCCAGGACTGACCAATTCTGTTCTGAGGGGTAAGTAAAGACTCCAGGGGTATGTATTCAGACTCTGTGGGAAAAAGCTATGAGCTTCTGTATACATCTGGATGGGAAAGCTGGTACGTAACTTCTCTGTAAGTCCAGATATTTCCCACTATAGTGAGGAGAAGAGAAAATCATTGTTACTCACAAACTCTTACTGATGGCTTGCTAAGTAGAAGGCAAAGTTAGAGGGGTTCCCTTCTAGGGACATATTTTTCTTGGGGGCAGGGGGCAGAGCATAAATTAAAAAGATTAAGTTACAATGTGAAATCAGTGAATACTTACTGGAATATTAATAACTGCTGAAGGAACTTGATATTGGAGCTTGTAGGAAGGAGAGCATTGAGATAGGTGGAGAAGAGAGGGGGAAATTTTAGACAAAGAGAAAGATTCTATGAAGTTGTGCAGGTTGGGTTTGGGACATGATGAATAGACCAGCTATTTTTCAGCAGAGGATCCAAGTAGGGGAACGGTGGGAAGAAAGGTGGGAAGCAGATAAGAGCTAAGTTGAAAGAAAAGTTAGAGAGTCTGGAAGGTTATTCAGAGCCCTTGAAAGCCTTTCTTTAGAGGGCTATCTTGGGTGAAGTTGTATTTTCAAAATTATTCTTCTGGTTCTGGTCTACAGGATGAAGATGGAAGAGACTGTAGCAAGGGAGACATATTAGGTTAGAGTGGACATGAAATCATAATGGCTTAGATTTCAGGTGTGCAATGAAATGATAAGGACATATGTAGCAGGAGTTTATCAAATAGTTCCTAAGTTCCAGACACACCACTAAAGGCTGTAAAATATATGAATGCAAAGCAAAGGACTGAAGACTGACGAAAACTAATAGTTAAGGTTAAGTCAAGAATCACTTTATGAACAACGACACAGTCCACATACAAAAGGAATATCTTTGAAGAGTGATGGAACATTTACCCAACTATATGCACATCCAATTAAAGACTGAATTAGAGATCAGGTCATAGTCCATTTTCTATCAGTACTATATACATAAAACTATTTTTTCCATAAAACAATTCATACAAGTTGTTTTTCCTAAATCAAGTATTGTCCTTTAACATATTTCCTAACACTGGCAACTTTAGTTCAGGTGTTTATACTTTTATTAATATGTACGTTCTTCAGTTGTTTACAAATCAAATGATATCTTTATGATTTAAAAAAGATGGCTTTTTAAGAAATCTTATTGTGGATCTATAAACTGTAAGAACTCTGTCAAGTGAAAAGCTTTTCATGATGCAATTTTACATATTTTCAGAAATTAAAGTTTTACAACAAAGGAAGAACATCTGCATAAGTTATTTGCTTAAAAAGCTGAATAGATTTTAGTCCAAAGAGAAAAAACTGTTATGGGCAACTTGATTCTGGTTGATTAAACAATTCGGGGTGGAGGGATGACTGGAGATAGAATCCTTATCTAAAAAGGCAAGATTATATGCCAAGGGCTGCTTTCAATTTGTAGTTCAAGACTATCACAAGGTATTTTTTTAAAAAAAGACAATTAACTAAAAAAGTTAAAGAAATGGAATGATAATCATTGGACTCAACTTTAAAGTATAATACTAGAAAATAATACAACTATGCAATTAGACTAAGAAATACTCAAACTGGATGTAATGTAATAGCAGCAAACTTGAAGAGTAAAAACTGACAGTAAATAACTTCATAGTTAAGATGTAAGTAATATGATAAGCATAGAATAGGTTATTTTAGAGATAATATCAAGGAAAAATTTCTGGGAATAAAAGATCAATCTTTGCAATAAAAATGTAAACCATCATTTCCTATAGTTTTATTGTGTTACTTCTCTTTCTAATGTACTAAATGTCTGAAATGTGCCTGAATAAATGTTTTGTGAGGTAGCAGTCAGGCTTCCTGGGTTAGGATCTCAATGCAGCCTCGAGCTATTCATGTGAGTTCTTCAACCTTCTTAAACCCCTGTTCTCTTCAAAAAAGTGCAAATAATGGGTATCTATCCCACAGGTTTGTTGCAGGCATTTAAAAAGATACTGCATTTAAGCACTTAACACAGAATTGGTTCCACAATAAGAATTTAATAAATATTAGCTGTTTTTATTATTATTTATAGAAAGCATTAACAAATCTTTCTAGTTTCCTATAAAATTAGTTTCCAGGAGCAAATCAGCTCTTTCTCATTGAAGTTTTACTTGACTTAACATACCCTTTCTGCTTCCAAAAAGGATGTGAGGTTACTTACAATTAAAGATATATGTCCAATATGTTATGGAAATATAAACAGAAAACATTAATCTACACTGAAAAAATGTAAGTGAATATGGAATTTCCCAGTGGCAAGGGAAGACAGTGAAAACATTAAATTGTGCAAGTCCTATTTTTTTAAGATACCTATTCTTCAGGAAGAAAAATAGAAATGATACCATACCTGGATAACACTTTTTTAAATTGTCCATCCTACAAAGTTTTATTTGATTCTTACAAAAACTTTCCAAGTCTGTTGACCAGCTATGATAACCCAATTTTATATACGAGGAAATGAAGGTCTAGAAAGGTCCCACAGCTTGGAAGAAACAGAGCTAAGACTTGAATTCGGGTGGTGAAAAGTACACACACACGGAGTGACTTAACTGTGAGCTCCCCACAAGTAAAGGCAAATGTAGTGGTGGGGCCAGAGCACAGGAAAAGCAGGGGCATACCTCCTGTTATCTGATACATTATCTAATAAAAGAACGCATGCCTTGGGCCAGTACATACGAGTTTCTACCTTCCATTAAAACTAAAAGAAATTAGTAATATGGATATTTATACAAGAGGCTTTAAACCACCGAGTCAACTGTGATTTTAGTAGATGTCTTAAACAAAATGTAGACATGTTCTTTATATGTCTGCTTATTATATAGCCTGAGGGAGTAATTTTAAATTGGTTCTGTGAAGGAATTATCTTTAAACAGCAGATGGTTAGAGTAATGTTTTCTAGGCAGATGGTATTCTTTTCAGCAAGATTTATTGAGAGCCTACTATGTGCCGATATCATTCTAGGTTGTGACTACAGAGATGAATGTTATGATTTCCGCCCTCAAAGGTAGAACAGTCCAGTGGAGACACTCAGTGATGGTGAAACACCCCCCTGGGGATGGAGGTTTGTGCCCAGGCTGCAGTGTGAATGAAATGGCAGCCCAGCTAGATCCGCAAGGCTGCCTGCGCAAGGCAGAAACTGGGAGCTTCAGAAGGCACTTGCCAAGTGGTCAAGAGCAGAGCCAGTGTTACAAACAGAAGAAAGGACAAATGCAAGAGAATGGAGACATGACAGGGAGGTGTTCTCAGAGACTAATCACCTCAATGTCCCCAGAGCTTTAATAAGATACAGAGGAGGATGGTAGGAAAAGATGTTGACGGAGCACCCATAGGTTAGATGAGGCTATATATGCCCTGCAGAAAGCTTAGTTTGTCCTCTGAGTAACAGAAATAGCTACTGAGCAAGAAACAAACATGATCTGGTGAGGGCAGACATGAGGACCCCTAGTATTATATCAATTCGCAGGATAATCAGCATGCCAAATGACCGATTTGTTAAATTACTGATTCTACAAATTTGCCAAAATGATTTTCCTTATAAAGTTCACAGAGGTTTAGAATTGCTAGTTGGCTTGCTTTTATTTTGACTTTAACAACATTTTAAAGAACGTGGTTTGCTTCTGGTGCTGGGATGTAAGCAAATCAGGAGGTGAAAGGGAGATACAGCAATCACTCGCTATATCGCGGTTCACTTATCGCGGCCTTGCTGTATCACGGGATTTTTAAAAAAATATTATATTTAATTATTTATCACGGATTTTCCGCTATATCGCAGGATTGTGCGGTACTGTATACATATGTTGTTAAAGTTACCTAGGTTTAAGAGTGTAGAATAAATGTAAGGTCCCTACTTAGCGGGGGGCGGGGGGGAAGGTCTGGAAAGTAATACCCACGATAAGTGAGGAAATACTGTAATAGGTCTTGGCCAGGAAAAGAGAGGAGGCAAGTGGGTACACAGCACAACCCAGACTTCAATGCTGGAGAGAAAATTTCCTAAAGAGCAGGGGAGGGTGGACTTGAGGTCACTACAGAGAGAGACTAAGGAGCAGGAAGAGGAGATTATGGAGTTGACATGCAGGAGAAGAAACTGGGAAAACAGAGTATGGGAGGATAAAGAAAGAAAGAGTCAGAGGCAGAAGCAGGGCAGGTGAAAGTCTGAGGACCGTGACACCACACAGCCTCCCTGATGCTTACAGTCTACACCAGACAACCAACGCAAACAACTTTGTGGCAAATGGAATATTGGGCAAATCAGATTTTCATGCATTTTATTTCCAGTGAAATAGACTTTTGGCTAGTTGATTATGTTTTTCCCAAATGGCCAGGTTCCAGCACAGAGTACTCAAGGGGTTTCTAAAACTAGAGCTGGAAGGGGGATGCAAAGGAAAAACTGGATTTTTACAAATGAGAAACCTGAATAAATTCAGAGGTGAGGAAAAGAGTCAACGATTAAATCTACTAAAAAGAGAAGGGATATTTTTGTAGCAAAGTGTTCCAGTTTCTATTGCTATATAAAAAACACTCCCCAAATCTAGTGGCCTACCAAGTGATAACACGGATAATGTTCACAAAGCTGCAGTTTGGGTTTGGCAGAGTCAGTTCATCTCTGCTCCATGTAGGCTGATCCAGAATGGCGCAAGGGCTAGGGGATGAAATCAATGGAAGGCTCCCCCACTAATTCCCATGTCCGGAAGTTGGTGCTCAGTTTTGGGGGTTGTGGGGTGTGATCTCAGTTCTTCTCCACATGGTTCTCTTCATGTGTACAGGCTAGTCTGGGAACCTTCACAGCATTTAAATTGAAGGGCAAATATCTAAAGAGAAAGAACCAGATGAAAGATGTCTTGTTTTTTCTAACCTAGCCTCAGAAATTATAGTGTCCTTTCTACTATATTCACTGAACCACATAGATTCAAGAAGAGGGAGCATAGACTCCAGAACACAGCAATGAACTTACTTTGGGTAAGCAAGAGAGTACGTTTTCCTGTTACCAAGGGATCAAACCAGGAATTCAGCTCATTGTGAACTGATTTAAGAACAAGCAGAACCAAGAAAGCTATGCAAGCATGTTTGTTTTGGGCTTTTATCTCCATCCAAGCTTCAGATGGTATCTTGGTCCTATAATTTCCTCCTTTACCTTAAGTGCAGGGAGTTACAATTTGTTGTAGTTTGATTCACTTTAGAATACTTGACCTCAAACTTTTCCCTTCTTATACTATGATTACTAGCAGGCATAAAAGAAGACCTAGCATAAGTATGTGAAAGATCTAGTTTTCACCATATACACACTCTTCTTAAGAAAGAAATAAGAAAAAGTAAGAAATGGAGTCAAGAAGTGCAAATGCCACCAAGTGTCCTGTCAATTCCAGTCTGCTCTAGTCTTTCTCCAAGATCAGTTGTCACTGTCTGAGGTATGAACAGCCTGCCACATCTTTCGAATAATTGAGAAAAATCATTCTTAAATAATTGCAGATTTACTAATACCTAATCCTTACCACTCGAGTAATGTCAGAATTCACAAATTGCCCACAAGTAGTAACACTGATCTATTTTTTCCTTTAATGTCTACTGTTTCTTGCCTTAGAAATTATAAAGAATATATATTCTAGGCTTAATGATTTTTGAAACACTTTGTCTGTTTCAGAGACATTAGAGTTAGCACCTATTATTTCCTTATGGTAGGTCCCAAGGAAATTAAATGCTGGCAGAAAATGCAGATAAAGTAAGGTGAAATTTTATTTTCCATCTCCAATAAGCTTGGAGAAAAGTAAGAACAACCTTTTCTTAACTTTTTGTGGATGGTCAAAACAAGTAGCTGTGTTAATGGGCCAACTGTTGCACTTTTAGGAAAGGTTTAAAAGCACAGAGGTTGAGAGGTTTGAACTTCCAGAGCCATATAGATCTGCTGGCAGAATTTCTAAGGAGAGTATGAGTGTTAAAAGGGGAATTATGAATGGTGACAAGCAGAGCACTTAGAGGAAGCTCCAAGGTTTGATGCAATATTTGGCTACTAGAATACCTAGGAAAATTCTACACATGATTCTTTTCCATCCCAAGGCAGAAGTATATTCTACCTCAAAAAGATCAGCAAAACTTTTATATGGTCTACAAATGTTCTGAAGCTCTGTCAACTCTGTCTTTTCTCCTGTTACATCAGAGAAAATGTGTCCTCTATTATCAAAGATCAACCCCTCCAATGGGAACTCCAGATCCCCGTTCTCATCTTATCAGACTTTATTCTTCAATTATCCACCCTTTCCTGCATCTTCAACTTCTCCATCTAGACCAAGTATTTCTTACTAGCACACTAATGCATTCTAGTGTTTTTACATTAAAAAAAAAAAAGAATCACTTACTCCCTCTCAATTTCCACTCCTTTGCTCTGCTCCCAATCATCATCAAACTGCTTTAATACTTTGACTCCAAATCCTGCACCAAAATTCATACCTTCTATTCGTCCCATCCTTACAATCACACTGAAATTAATTTTGCCAAAGAGAACAACAACTGCTGTGTTACATATATTATCGGCGCTCTTCTAGCCTCATTCTTCTTGATCTCTCACTAGTGGTCAATAACGTTGACACTTGATCCTCTTTGTAACATGGCCATCAGTTTTTAGTGTCTTTGGCCAGCTTCTCCTACTCTCCTGACCTCCAGATATTGAAGGTCTTCTAGGCACTCTGTGAGGTCCCTTCCCTTTTATGACCTCTTAGGTGATTAAGATTTCCAGTATCATCTTCATATGAACAACCTCTGAAACTTCTGTCTCCAGCTTTGGCCATTCTACTGAGCTAAAAATCCTTTACACAAGGGTCTATTTGACAACTTTGGTGTTTCAGAAGCATCCAAATTTAATATGCCCCAAACTGAAATTTGACACATTCTCCTACCTCCAAATATACCACACTTAGTTTCTCGGGTCTGAGAAAATGGTACTATGAACCATTGGCAATAACTATTTTGTTCTCCATTTCTATGGGGTTTTTGTTTGTTTGTTTGTTTGTTTCAAGGATGTTGTATTCATTGACTCATATAGAATGTAATCTTTGAGAATTGGCTTTTTTCACTCATCATATTTCTCTGGAGATTCATCCAGATCCTGTGTATATCAATAAATCATTCCTTTTTATTGCTGAGTTGGTATTTCCATGGTATGGAGATACCATGGTTTGTTCAACCATTCATCTACTGAAGGACATCTGGGCTGTTTCAAGTTCGGGGCTATCTGACCCATTCAGTTCCTATAAATAAATGTTTGACACTTCTTTCTCTTTCAAACCCACATCAAAACCATAACCAAGCCCTGTCTATTCCATCTGAAAAATATATCTTGAATCACTTCACTTCTATAACTAAAAAAAAGTCACAGAAAAGTTTGCATATATATTTTATTCTTTTCTTTTTCTTTTATACTTTGACTTCTTTAAGAAGTCAAGTTTATTTTAAATAAATTATTTAAATAAATGAATCTATGCAAAATATTACCCTTGACATCTTTGTTATCAATGCTTTCTGTATAAGAAACTAGTTTGGCCTTTTTTTTTTTTTTTTTTTTTTTAAGGAAGATTTTTTTTCTCATAGAACTTCAAGAAATTTGTCCTGGACATGAAGGAGTAATTTAAGTTTTTAAAATTTGCTTGCGTGATGTTTCCAAAGAATAAATTTAGTTGTAAGTTCAAAAATGTCTGAATGGTTCTTCATTCTGTACAGTATGAAAGTTGTATATTACTCCTCACCTCCTGAAACTTTCTACTAGGTAGAATTAAAGACCATTTACTTGGTGCAAAGTAAAAGTGAGACCTGCAGGTCAAATTCAGCCTATCCCTTCTGCCAGGAATGTCCAGGAAGCCATCAATCACAGATTTTAACAAGGAAGGAAGGAACAAAGGAAGGAAGGAAAAATAGAAGGGAAAAGAAAGAAAAGATTTATTTAATTAGCTAGCACACAAAAACTAATACTATCTAATAGCTTGTCAGTAAAGAATTTGAAAACAAAATCATCATTAAGGCACCTGACATAAAGAGGAAAAAAAAGGTCCCAGCAATTTATTGAACTCAAAAAATAAGGACAGCATGTTTTGCTTCCAAAACACCATTGTACTATGAACTGTGCAATTCAAGTTCATTGCACAGTGTAGAAGTGACCAAAACTGAACTTTCTTCTTTGTATGCCCTTAATCATAAAGAGTTTATTTGTTTTTTGAAGAAGACTTTGGAATAACAAGAGCATGAACACTTCTTTTACTTTAATGCATTCAGATGACTGAGTCATAGAAACTTGTTGAAGATATTTATTGAGCTGCTACCACAGATGAAGGACTTTTTGGAATTAATAGGCTCTGAGAGACCCAACTTGTCAGACCCCCAGTGGCTCAGAAGGCTGTACATCCTTGTGAATATGACAAGATGTCTAAGCACCCTGAACCTGAGACTGCAGGGGAACAAAAGAGCATTGCTGATTTGTTCAAAGCACGAGTATGCAGATTACATGTGGACATGTGGACTGAGCAGATGGCAGCTGGGGATGGTACTCACTTCCCATGCCTGAACATTCAGAGCTCAAAATATTCAAAATTTTTGAAGAATTACAAAATTAATTGATGGAAATAGCACCATAATTTTAGAAGAGATGCATGGAGTTTACTGAAGACAAATTAACCTAATGTCTGTGGCTGTCTTTAGAGGTAATATCCAGAGTCTGAACTAGCAAATGTCTGCACTATCGGCGTGGCTCAATTTCATGACAAAAGGACTGTGTGAATTGTGCTCTGTAGCTTCAGCTTCACTGGAGAGGACACTCCAGCGTCATCGTAAGATGTCGATTCAACACGGGAGGAGACAGATACCGTGTCACTCCCAAGTCGGACTGCACAGCCATTCTCGGCGGTGCAGATAGACTCTTAAGAAGCTACACCATCGTCTCTCGAGACGGACGGCTGCCGATGACGAAAGATAAACTATCTAAAATTTCAACTTCAATGCTACTTCAATCCATTTGGTAAAATTCTCTGTCTTGCTCCAAAGTATATTTTTGCTGTAGCAAATGGTGCTGATGTTCTGGCCAGATCCTTTTGACCAGCACCTATTTGGTGGTGTTCACTACTAAGGACATGAAACTAAAATCTTTTCCAGGTTATTATGCCTAATGAAGCAAGAGTTGCCTAATCTAGGAGGTTATGCCCCACCCCAATCCCATATATCAATTTAGAATCATAATCACACAGACAATAATTATATCAAACAGTTTTAAAACACACCAGTATGACTATATATTCTGAGTTGATATACCATGAGAACAACAACAACAAAAAAAAAGCACAGAAAATCTTAAACAGCATGTATTAGTCTTATTGTTACTGGTAATATTGTTGTTATTTAAACTATTACATATATGGAAAAATCAAGCTAATAAGTTTTATATCAATGTCCTTAACGAACAAGATTTTCTTCTAGCTGTATATACCAGAAAGGTCTAGAAACCATGAGAAATAAGTAATAGAGATTATCTCTAACACTTAACACTTTGGTCTCTACATACAGTTCTCTACTAAAATAAGCCAGAGCTCCTTGGAGATATGGCTGGCTGCCATTCTGGGGCAGGAAATGTACCAGGCTATGAGTGAAATATGTAGCTGTGCATGAAAGTAAACAAGTTAACAAAGACACAGAGGTCATGTTTAAAGACCCAGGAGCCAACCTGAAGATGCTAGCAGTAGCCAAAGCTGGAATGATTTGAACATCAAACAGAACAATAATTACAATGAATTAAAATGTTAAAATGAATTAAATTTTTTAAATTCATGAGTTCACAGTGATTTTCCTTAAAACCTCATTAGTCAATTAGGGAGGTTAATAGGGCACCAATTTTATTATTCTAAAACTTGGTACATAAAGGGATCTAGGTTATTTTATATGTAAAATGTACAATCTTCATTTTACAGATGAAGACAATGAAGTCCAGTCAAGTAACTTGACCAAGATCCCAGGCTAGTAAGACCAACTGGAGAAACCTCTGCTATTAAAGGACTCATGGAATTAGCTCAGAACCACTGGGATAATCTCTCTGTCTTACAGTTAACTTTGCCATAAAACATAACCTAATCATGAGAGTTAAATCTATTATATTGACAGTAATCCCTGTACTATGCAGAGTGACACACGAGGGGGGAGGCAAGAAGGTAGTGTGAGAAATCTTTTCCTCTCTTCCCTTTTTCTCCTGCCTTGAGTGTAGTTGTGTGAGACTACGACACAGTAAAATATATTATAAAGTAGAAAAAGTAAACTGAGGCAAAAATGACAAGATACTTTCTCAAAGTCAAGAATTTTCTGTACTCTCCTGGCAGAAAGGTGTTTGTTTGCTCACCCAGCCCCCAACTCTTCTCCATTCCACTTTCTTCCTCTATGCCCTGGTTTGGGGAGGACAATAAATAGCCACCTTCCTAAGGACCACACCAAGGAAGGAATTGGGGAGCAATAAATCATCCTTCCCTTCAGCAGTGGAAGTTGCAGGAGCCACAAATTCTCCTTCTCCCTGGATCACCATTTGCTTAACAGGCCTCTAAATGCTTGATTTAACTATGCAAAAACACTACTAATTATATTCATTTATGTGACTGACTTACCATTTGAATCTAATTGCCATGCAGCAAAATAACTGTTAAAGCATATCATTAAACAACTTGAATAATTAGAGAGAGATTTGCTTGTTCTCCTAATTCAATATTAAACTTTAGGGCAGGGACTGCAACCTGTACCTTTTCTATCTTACATTAGCTGGGGAAGAAGCCTGTGGCAATGTTGCCTGATGAGCCATTTTTTCAGTAATCCTGGTCTGCTGAAGATGGTGGGACTTCTCACAACAGTTCCACAGCGCTGCCCCAGTATACTCGTCACAGTGAGAATTTTCCTCAGAGACTTCCTCATTTTGCAGACTCCATCTGCCACTACAGACCCAGTTTTCTCACGCATCCACCCTCCCCTAAAGACGTGCTAACTCCACCTAATCTTTATTCTTTCTACCTTATCCCTGGCTTCCTCTCAGCACCTACCTCTTGTCCTTTGAGACCACACCCCTATGGTGGGTTCACTGTCTTTTCTGTAACCTCACTGCTCATCTTTTTGTCCTTTCAAGAACTTGACTCTTTGAGGTCCCAATGCCTTTCCTCCTGAAGACCAGTTTCTCCCAATAGCTTCCATCTCCAAGAGTGGGACTAAGAGCAAAAAGGGAGCAGCTTTCTTTCTCATTTCTTAAAGGCACTTCCACAACTATATCATAGCCATTCTCTTTTCACAGGTTCAATGATTTTAAGTCAATGTGTCTGTTCCAAATTCTTCAAACCATGCTGATTGTTGGTTAGCCCTTCACCCACAGCTTATAACACCTTATCTATTTCCTCTGTTCCCCTTGGCTCTGATCACATTCTTCCTCTCCACTAGACCGTCCATTTGTGTGCATAACAAATCACTATCCTCGCCGATGACCCTTCAGACTCCTTGACATTGCTGAGCCTTATTCTCCTTGATACTTTGAAACTTTTGAACACCAGACACTGTGCCAAACACTGGAGCTATAGTAGTGAACAAGACGAACATGGCCCTTGCCATTACGATGCTCCACAGTCTAGCAGAAGTCACATAAATTTAAGCACTCCTACTTATACAGTAACAACTTTTTTATGTGTTATGAAGAAAAGTGAGAGAGTACTAGAAAATCATGTAAGAGAGTAAACCTATTCTGCTAGGACAGGGAAGGCTCTTCTGATATAGGACCTGAGACATGAGTAGGAATGAGCCAGATGGAAAGGTGGGAGAAGAGTATTCTGAGAAGAGACTATCACTCAATCCATCCCAATTTTCCCAGTATCTTACACCCTCTTATGACTACTCTGGACTTTCTCCATCCTGAATCCATGCTTAGATATTTTAATCTACCTTCCTGAGCAACCTAGGTCCCCTTACCTTCTCAAAACACACCTCCTCATTCTCATTCACATACTCTAGACCACCTCCACACTTTATTTTGTTACCTCATGCTCCTAGAATACCTGAACAATATGAAATCACCATTTTTGTAGGTCAAGGGTTGGTAAATATCAGCAACTGTATATGGTCTAAACTAATATATTATCATTGAATAAACCTATATGATAATTAGCCATTATTATAACTATTTCTAACTACTCTATCTCCCTTTAAATTTTTATTACAACTCTGCACTGAATGCTTACTCATCTTGGTCATTAAGACTTTAAAAAAAAAATTTTTTTTTTAAACTTGTTGTAATAATCACTCACTACTTCATAACCAGTAAATTCTTTTTTACATATAACATATTGTTACAAGCCCATAAGCTCAAAATCATATGTAAAAAGAAACTATCACAATCTTTCCAATCATTATAAAGGCCTCTTATTATGCATCCTATAACCATGATACTTATTTTGCATTTTGAGAGGCCTGGACATGCTGTATTCTTGAGAAAGAAAAGGGGGCAAATGGTTAACTAAATTGCAATTATGTTCCAGGCACTGTTTTAAGAATTTTATACATAGTAATACTTACTCTGGAAAGTAAATATAAAGAGATGAAGGAGGACGAGGAAGAGGTGAAGAAGGAAGAGAAGGGAGAGGAAAAAGCAGTGCTGGCAGTGGTGGTATTTGTTTTAGCAGAGAAAGAGGAAGGGAAAAAGTTGTGTTATGATTTTTCATTTTCCCAAATACACTGCAAGCATGTGTTTTTCTAAAGACCAATAGAGCAACCAGGAGGAATATGGGGCAAATTTGGACAGCTCTGAGCTGGAGAGAATACCTGTAAGTTTGCCACCCCCCTTCACCCTTTCATTTCACCCTTCTTCCCCTCCCTACCCTAAGATGAAATGATCTGGGACAAACTAATTGAGAAAACTAGTAGTGCATGCCTTCAGGAGGTTTTATTAATGGAACCGGACACACTGCTATAACAGAATGTACGACTACTCTTTTACATTGATCTAATTAGAACATTTACATACTGAATGCCTCCTGGACAATTCCCTACCAATGACACTTACAGTGTGCACTGGGCAAGACTACTCTTTAGGTGAAAATGAACAAAGAAGTCATCAACTCTCCTTTTTCCCTAAGAAAAATAACATTGTCAAGGTTATTGAGAATCAATCAGCTGCCATAGGCTTGGCATAGATGGGGATGTTGGTTTCCTTGTACATTTGAAAGATGGGGAAACTGAATGTTCTTCTCATTCTGATAAAGAAGACACCCTGACATGATATGAAAAAACATTAGATAATTTTAGTAAGTGTAATGTGGCCAATATTTCATGACTGTTTGTTATTTTAGAATGATTTCAGTATTTTCATAGGTTTGGGCTTTTTTTTATGCTCACATCAACTCTGTGAAATCAATGATTATTTTAAAGATTAGAGAAAGTTAGAGACAGAGTAAGGCTAGAAAGCCAGGACATTCAACTTTTTATTCAAGCTCTCTTTAAATGCATATGTGTGGAAAGGAATGTTTTCCATATTTGATCGCTCCACCATTTTTCACTTACTGCTCCAAGAAGTTCTGCAACCTTCCTATGCCAAAAAAAAAAAAAAAAATGTTGCTGTTCTTCATTGCCTGAAGCTTCCATAAGGTGGGAGATGGACTCTCTGGATAGATATTCAGAACACAATGATTCATGGTTCATAATAGGCGTTATCTGGAAAGGAACCTGAAAAATGGATGTTTTCAGAACTCACATCTTAATGGAAAACAAAATTGAATATGGCTATTTAGATCACATTCTTAAAGGGAACTTCTATGCCTAGTTTTAGATGAAGCTTCAAGGTTCTATACAGTTCAGAAATGTAGTGATAAGAGTAAAATTTGACACATGCATAAACTAATATATGCAACAGTAAAAAAGGAAAATAATTACACATTTCTTTGCCTTCTCTCACCATTCTACTTTATTCTCTTCTTTACTCCTCATGACTATTCCCAAGAGAGAAAACCAACCTCTTGGAATGAAATTAAGTTAAAATTTTTCTTAGACACACAACCTCTTATCCCCTAATCCAATGGAATAGCAAGCATCTCCTGTTAAGCAAAAGTAACAGCTCACAAGTCAAGAGAGATTGCAAGAAAGACATTTCTCTAGTCAAAGGGCATTAGTATGCAAAATATATTAAGTACTGGAATCACATTAAAGAGATGAAAGACTTGGTCCAAACAAGACTGTTTATGTTTTTGACCAACAGCTGAATGAACACTGTTTCCGACCATGATGAGCTTTTTATGGAGAGTCAATGCTCACAATGGTGGAGAAACGGATCATTTAGACACAAGCCAGACATTTACAGAGAAGTCATTCATCCCATATGCTCTCATATTCAGATCAAAATTTTCCAACAGTGGCTTACTCATTATGCTGTTGCATATACTCTGCAGGCTACACATATGCGTTCCTTTATGGGACCTTCAGGGTTTGTCTGGGCAACACATTCCGTTGGCCCTCAGCCTAATGATGTAGTTGTAGAGACTTCTTCCCACTGGTCTCTCCAGCTTTGCTCAGGCTCAAGAACACATAGCTCCTCCTGGTTTCAACACAGAGAGAACCAACAACTATTGAGATGATTAAATTTTCTGCCCCATTGCATATGTTTATCCCATTACAACTCAAATATGTGAGGAAAACATGGCTCTCTTATAAATGATTTGGTCTTCCTCATAAAGGCTCCAACCAATCTAGTAATGATGAGAAAAATTAAATTTAGACCAATCTGGATTAAACTATAGTCTGAGCCAATAATTGAAAATCCCTCTTTTGGCTTAAATCAGTTTTTGGAAGATGTTCACTCATGAGATTTTTCCCTGCCTTTGCTGCAGTCCAAAGCACTGTCTAGTACAATGTAAGAAACATAAAACTTCAGGTTGTTGGAATTAACACCTTTGGCCTTGCACTGGCCCTTGAACATGCAATGTCTGCCTCGCATCTTCTGTGGAATGGCTGGCTCATTTCCACATATGGCCATTCTTTTATACTCCACAGTTAATAATGGCAGTTTGGCTTGATCATCATCCGGTGGCTTATCCTATGGACTTGACTTTTGTTTTACTTCTCCACTCTTGCCGGAGCTGCAGACCCCTCTGAGTCTCTGTCACATCCTCTGCTCAACTCCTGTCTTCTAATTTTCCTCTCAGTCTCTGAGAGGCACATCAAACTCCAGGGTTGTCAGCTGGCTCTCATCACATTATTCATGCCACATTATTACAAACGGAAGTTTAGGGGAGCAAACACAACCTTCTACCTGCCTGAGCTCTATCGTCTCCTTACAGTGCATGCGCCACCCCATGTGAGTGCAGAGGCACTCTGCTCAGTGTCTTTTCAGAGCACCCCCCGCCGCCCCACCACCACACACACACAACAGTCAGAAGCCAGAAACTGGAACAAAAGCCCCTGTACCTTTTGTTTGCATGTTAGCCTGGTTAACTCACCTCCTCTCCACTCAGGTCTTTGAAGGCATAAGGAAAGAATATTAGATCACATGTCTGATAACTTTCCTACCCTAAGCCTCTCATCTTCTCCCCACCAATTTCCCAGACCTGAAGATTGGTTGGTTTTTAAGGGCATATAAGTCGTGAAGGTTTATAAAATATTATACTTCTTACATAGATTTAGGAGAAATATCAGAGGCAGAGAAGAAAAAGGGACGATTCTTTCAGAGCCAAGCATTTGGCCAGAGTGGATTTCAGGATAAACAGTGAAATGCTGTATACCATTTGTTTTGTCACAGAACCTTACTAAACTGCCACATTTTACAATCTTGTCCTACGGCTTATTATGGAAGAGTACAATAGCACTTTTTATCTTCTCTTCTAACACTCTATACCCCTCTGCTATAAGCAATTTCTAGATAACAGGCCCTGCATGGGCTGACAGAATATCCTATCCTGTTTTCATAGCCTGTTTATTCTAGAAATTGTTTTTCACAGTTTCAAGGGCAAAGTGAATACATTTCTTTTTTATAGTTCCCATTGGTCTTTTGGTGTTTGATTTGTTTGTTATCTCATGTTTGACTTGGAAAGCCCAAGACTTTCATAAATGTTGGGCGAGATAGAAAGCTGTACAAATTCACTTTTATTGTTGCTAATAATAGTACTCTTTCCAAAAGAAGAAGAAATTATCTTAAGTATTTAGCCAATTTGAATAAAACTCCATATCCCTGCGGTAAGTGGGGGAAATACCAACGGTTAAGTAGACCAATCAATCTTAACTGCTTTCATTGAACACATTTCCTCTTTTCTTGTCTTTCAACTGGGTTTTTCCCCCTAACAAAAGCAGGATTTAAAAGCATTTCTATTTTTACAAGAAGGAATAAATAATTTCCTTCTCAATGTTCCACTTCAGGGCCAGCAGCCAGAATCAAACTATCCTTGTCTGCTCAAGAAAAAGCCCATCCTTCTTCATGCTGATCTAGAAAGTGAATGCAGTGTTTGCTGTGTGCCTCCCATGAACTGTCTTCACCAGCACACAGCTCTTCCTTATAGAACTCTTAACAGATAAATCATTAACTTAAGGGACACGATCCCCATGAGCCCTCCAAGCCTGCAGTTCTCTTTGGACTTTCTTGCAATTTTTATTGTTGTTGTGCATGCCATTCTTCTCATAGACATAAATAGCCAAGCCAAAACATTTTCTTTGTCATGACTCACAGAGGCTATTCAATACCCCTTACTTGATAACAATAACATATGGGCAAGGTTCTTGCCTGAAAGTCCACAGAGTTTGACTGATATAATAGACTAAAATAGGCTATTGTATAGCCCAAGATTAATAAATTGCCTTAGATGCAGAAGTATAACATGTCTGAGACCTTCAGGCCTGCATGTTATAATCTCCATCATGTGACAATATTAAGGTTTTTCTAACAAAAGAATAACACTGTTGGCTAACACAATGTGTTAGGGATACCACATACATGGCGTCACTTTTCAATGTACAGCAGAATATTAAAAATAATACTGTCTTGAACACTCTATATAAAAGGCTCCCAAATGCTTGCTTTTCATGTTCCAAATCGTATGTGCAAGCAATGTACTTTCAAACGTGAATTCCTCAGTTCTCTAAACAATAAAACTTTGGATTAAGATGATCTAGCATATCTTTAGCATATTTAATTTTATACTTTAAAAGTTGAAATACCCAAATTGTCATATAACAAATACTGGTGAGTAAATACTAAGATAATACTAAGACTTCATTAAGGATGTGATTTAAAACATCATTAAGGATTTCAGAATTAAACCTTATATTCTTAGCAGCTTTCATGTAATAAGGGTCCAGATTTCATCCAACCATAAAAAAATCATTTTGAACTAATATTATAGGAAATTAGATGAGCCATAATGCCTAGGCAAAATCAGCTAAGTTTAAAATGTAATGGCATATATAAATGTATATATTATAAATATAAATGAAACAGATCACAGGGAAGTCAAAAAGTGACAGCTGCTTTAATTCGTAGGAGTTTAGACTTCCAGCCCCTCTGGAAATTATGAAATGAGGAATAACAAAAAAAACTACCCCCCATTATTATCCAAGCACAAGTGGTATAAGATCATTTATCTTGATGTATGTCACCTTAGAGCACATATTATCCCTATCTCTCAAAGTGTTTTTTCCCCCTTATTTCATCTCTGACATTCATTGTAAATTTAATGATCCACATACGATTTGCTGGTGTCTCAGTCTGGTGTTTTGAATCATGAAAATAGTGCTAAATTTATGGCACTGCAGTACCACTTAGTGAATCATTAAGCAGTACAGTGATTTTAATGATTTGGATCATACTGGACCTCATCACTATATAATGAGGTTCCATTTAGAGTAAATTTTATGTAAAAATTCAATTTGCAAACCAACAACATGAAACTACAACATTTTTTCTAACTTGACATTGTATTTATTTATCATATATTTCTACTAAAGTCTACTGTTAAGTTCACTAACAGAATAATACATTATTCCATTTTCCTTTCGTTAGCATAATATTTTAATGACCCTAAGAATGAAAGTGACCAGCAACACCTTAAACCACCTTAACCTTTTTCATTGTCAAGTTTGCTCAACTCAAAGGCCTCAGAAATTATTGCAAACTTTTATATGGTTTTATTGTCTTTGATAATATATTTTCATCTTACTATTCACAAACTAAAATGCTTTATAACCTACCTTTCATTACCAAGATGGATTATGAATACAGAAAAGAAGCACTGGTTACAGTATGCCTCTCTCATGTCTCAGGTCTTCTATTTGATAAGAGTCCATGGCCTTCAACAATTATGATTTTTATTCTGAGATAGAATTTAACATTCTACATGATATTGAATTAAAATGCCAACTAAAGTTCACCTATGCCGTATCAGACCAATAGTCAGAAATTTCCCTTAAAATAGTGTTTTGGCCTCAAAAAATACATTGATTAGCAATATGGATGGCAATAAACCTTACAACTGAAATTATCTTAGCTCTAATCTTTTAATTTGCAGAAAAGGAAACTGAGTAGGAAAGTAAGGTCATGAGGCCAAGATTATGTAGCTACTAGATGAGGTCCAGAAGCAAACCCATGTCCCTAAGACTCCACCTGCTCTCCCCAAAATTTATTTTAAAATTGAAGAGTAATATGAGTATATTCATATAATGTCTGAAAATATTTCTGATTTTATGTTTTATATTCCACTTTCCCCTGCATCATTGATAAGCATGTCTGCATGGTGACCTGTTTCACCTTATATTACATTATGGTTTTTAAATTTTAGTTCTAACAAGCTTAGTAATAATAGTAAGTTCATAAGGCACACTGAAACTGAGTTTTTAGTCTGCATTAGTAGTAAAGTATAATTTCTTAAAGTAGTTCTCTGACCTAAGCAAATGTCATTCAAAGGGCTACCCCCATAAATGATACAGAATTTATTTCTTCACTCATGCTGAATAATGCATGTTTTAAAAAAACTGAAGAATTGAAGATAAATCAAGTACCTAATTTAACTATACCCATGTTTGCAATAGAAGCAATAAGCTATGTTATCTTTTAAAGTCACAAAAAACTATGAGATCCAATCTTCCCAAACTTCACACTTAGACTTCAGTCACCAAGCACAAAAATAGAAAAATGGAGCATAAGCATTTACTTCTGTATACTAGGAAGCACAGTGTGTCTTGTGCTTATATTTATATTAAGAGGTTCAGAGTGTGGGAAGAGAAGTTTTGAAATTTCCTCTTCTCAGGTAAACAAGGCCACAAAAGCCTTTACAGATACTGACTTTCAAGAGGCCCCTGGTGGGCAGTACCTAGCTTGGGCAGTTCCCATCATATGCTCTGGGTACTATAATATCTTAGGTGATGTTGATCATTTTTTTGCCCAAGCTCTCTTATTCTTCATCCTGTTTGGGCTTCAGCTGCTATCTCCTTTGGAAGGGTTCATGCTGCAGTATGAGAATAGGTGAGGATGAGAAGGAGGCAGAAGAAAGGAGCTGGTCAAGCAGTGCATGGCAGGCCAGCCTAGAAACCCATTTATCCCACCTGCTTCCCAACATTCCTTCTTATTTCTAACCACTCGATCAAATGCCTGTAACTTACAAAAAAAGGCACTGAAATTTTCGGAATGACTAATAATCTCAAAAATTAAGAAAAATATTGCTCTTCCACATCACATCTATTCTTACTCCTTTTTAAATAGGAAACAAAACTATTCAAGTAGTCAAGGTACTTAAAAGGATCTGGTCAAGATGGTGGTGTAGGCAGACGTGGCTCACTTCTCACACAACCATATCAAAATTACAACTAAAATATAGAACAGCCATCAGCCAGAACTGTAAAAAATCAAGTTGAATGGAAGTCTGGCAACTATGGAATTAAAGAAACCACATTCATCAAGACAGATAGGAGGGGTGCAGACAGATGTGGAATGGGCTGGTCACTCACCCATGTAGGGTGATAAAAAATTCAGGAGGGATATTGTTACAGAACGGGGGTGTCTGGGGGTCCCCAGAGCTTGCAGCTGGGGGTGGGGGGAAGGAAGCAGCTTTCAGGATACCTTTGCATGCCTGGGGCTAGTGGCTAATGTCTTTGTTATGCAAATTGATTTGATACTTCCAAGGCCTCAAGGAGATGGGAGGGTCTTGGACCGTGGGATGGTATGGAAAGAGCACACAGAGCCTGCACGAGGTTCTGTGAATGGTCAGAACTGGGTATAATGCCCACTGCATCACAGGACGCAGTCAGGGATTTAAAAATAAGCGGCAGACATTTTTTAACTACACACACCATGCGGCTTTGAAAGGGAACACACACACCTTGCGGCTTGTAGAAGGGGAAATATCTGTGGTTTTGGAAAGGAAAGGAGGGAAATCCACACATTTCTGGGATAAAAGCTGGTGGCACCACAACACAGAAAGGCCTCCCCAATCAGAATTGAATGATTGGCAGCTACCGGTAAAGCCGAACCGTGTCTAGGAAGTAGAGAAACGGTATCATTAACTTTTCTAAAACTAGCCTGGTTTGGTAGTGTTACAGAACCCCTGGGCTGCTCCAATTGAAAACAAACCCACGGGCTCTTTGGTTAGGGACCCGATTGCCCACCGCCAAAATTATAACTCTCAATACCAGAGTTTGGTGAAAAGAAAAAGAATTGTTTATTTAACAGTTATATAGATTTAGTTATTTGCGGATTTCTGTTGTTATATAGATTTAGTTATTTGCGGATTTCTGTTGTTAAGTCTTATGCTCTTTAAAATACCCACAAACACATATCCTTGCCTCCCCCCCTTCCAAACCAGGCTAGTTTTAGGAAAGTTAGAGAAACCGTTTCCCTACTTTCCAAACACAGTTCAGCTTTACCAGCAGCTGCCAATCATTCAATCTGATTGGGGAGGTCCTTTCTGTGCTGTGGTGCCCTCCAGCTCTCAATGCAGGACCACCTGGATTCTCAGCCTCCTTGCAAACTGCCTTCTTCCTGCAAACCGCGAGGATCTCCTCTCCTTCTCAAAACCACATGGCGAGAGCCTCTTAAAGCAGCCTGGAGACCCCTTCTCCAAGCCACATGGAGAAGGCCCCTTCACCAAGTCACGTGGAGGGAGCACACGAGAGAGCGAGAGAGCGAAAGCCCGAGAGCAAGCGCGCGAGTGAGAGAGAGAGCTAAAATGTCCGCAGCTGCCTATATATCCCTGGCTGCGTCCTCTGACGCAGTGGGCATTGCAAACAGTTCTGACCATTCACAGAACCCCACATAGGCTCTGTGTGCTTTCTCCATACCTTCCCCTGGTTCAAGACTCCTCCCATCAACCTGAGGCTTCGGATGCATTAAAGCCATTTTGCATAAAAAAGACACTAGCCACCAGCCTCAGGCATGTGGAGGCATCCTGAAAGCTGCTTCCTTCTCCCATCCCCCAGCCGCAAACTCTGGGGATTTTTGGACTCCCCTGTTTCTGTAACAGTAGGGGGAGGCAGAAATATGTGTTTGTGGGTGTTTTAAGGAACATAAGACTTAACAGCAGAAATCCGCAAATAATCTAAATCTATATGACTATTAAATAAACAATTCTTTTTCTTTTCAGTAAACTCTGGTATTGAGAGTTATAATTCTGGCAGCAGGCAATCGAGCCCCTAACAAAAAAGCCTATGGGTTCTGTTTCAGTCAGAGAGCCCAGGGGTTCTGTTACAATATCTCAAGAGCAAGGAGTCCCAGGCCCACACCAGGCCCCCCCAGCCCAGGGTTCCAGTGCCAGGAAGATAAGCCCTCAGAATTTCTGGCTGCAAAAAAAAAGCAGCAGGGATTGTATTGGTGGAAGAAATTGCTGGATCCCCAAGGAATATCTCTTAAAGAACCCACACACAGACTCACCTACTCAGACTCACTCCCTCTGAGCTCAAGCATCTGGGTAGCAGCTTTAAAGGCACCAGGAGTAAACAAGGAGAAACTGAGGTATCTGCCATCAAGACCAGCAGATACTCTTTTCTAAACCCTTCCCCACAGAGCCAGCAAGCTTGTGCCATATCTGAGACTCTATCAACCTGACTAATGCTGTTTGACCAATGCTGTTTGACCTGTATTGGAGATCCCCAGAGGCTCTGCCCTACCCAACTCACAGGTGCACCCTAGCTGCTTTTCCATATGAATAGCTGGTCTTGGCTCATGCTTCACAGCTTCCTAAATCCTATCAGACAAGCAATAGCTGGTCTCAGTGAGCTCCAGGCCCAGCAGTACCAGCACTCAGCTTAAATTCATAGCTTGGCTTCGCCTGGGAATCTCCAAGCCCAGCACAAGTAGTAGCCACCTCAGATTGCTTTATAGCTCAGACAGGGTAGGTACCCCAGGCAAAACACAGTTGGGGGCTGTCCTTGGTCTGTACCACCTGCGAAACTCCAGGGCCAGCGCACCCAATGGACAGCTACAGACCACATCAGAGCACCACCACCCTGTTCCTGAACAGCTGACCCTCCATAGAGGGTGGAGGTTGGTGGTTAGTGGTCACAGCCAGTCCTTGCAGCTGACTGGCCTGAGTAAGTCCCTCCCATTGATCTGCCAACAGCAGCCAAGGCTCAACTATGAGAGGAGGGTGTACTCAGCCCACACGAACAGCACACCTCAAGTACCCAGCTTGTCTGATAGAGGAGGCAGTGCCACTGGACCCTACAGGGCGCCCTAGTACTTTAGGGCCATATTACCAAGACACAGAGTCAAAGCAGCTCTAATTAATACACAGAAACAAACACAGGGAGGCTGCCAAATTGAGGAGGCAAAGGAATATGGCCAAAAGGAGAGAAAAGAACAAAACGGAGATGGCTAACTTATCAGATGCAGGGTTCAAAACATTGGTGATCAGGATGCTCATAGAAATGATTGAATATGACCACAAAATAAAGGAAGAAGTGAAGGTTAGAGAAAGGGAAATAATGAAAAATACACAGGAAATCAATAGCGACGGGCAGGAAATCAGGATTGAAATCAGTGATTTGGAGCAAAAGGAAGAAATAAACATTTCCCCAGAGCAGAAAGAAGAAACAAGAATTGAAAAAAAGGAGGAGAAGATTAGAAACCTCTGGGACAACCTTAAACATACCAATATCTGAATCACAGGGGTTCCAGAAGAATAAGAGAATGAGCAAGAAATTGAAAACTTATTTGAAAAAATAATGAAAGAAAACTTCCCTAATTTGGTGAAGGAAATAAACATACAAATCCAGGAAGCACAGAGATTCCCAAACAAGTTGGACCCAAAGAGGGCTACAACAAGACACATCATAATTAAAATGCCAAAGGTTACAGATAAAGACAGATTCTTCAAAGCAACAAGAGAAGAGAGTTACCCGCCAATGAATTCCCATAAGACTGTCACCTGATTTCTCTAAAAAAATTTTGCAGGCATGAAGGGGCTGGAGAGAAGTATTCAAATTAATGAAAAGCAAGGACCTACAACCAATATTACTCTACCAAGCAAAGCTATCATTTAGAATGGAAGGGTAGATAAAGTGCTTCCCAGACAAGGTAAAGCTAAAGAAGCTTATTATCACCAAGCTATTATTGTATAAAATGTTAAAAGGACTTATTTAAGAAAAAGAAGATCAAAACTATGAACACTAAAATGACAACAAGCTCACAACTATCAACAGCTGAATCTAAAAAGTAAAAGCAAACTAAGGAAACAACCAAAACAGGAACAGAATCATAGGTATGGGGATCATTTGGAGGAGTATCAGCTCAGATGGGAAATGGGGGAGGGGGGATGGTGCAGGGATTAAGAAGCATAATTGGTAGGAACAAAATAGACAGGGGCATGTTAAGAACAGTATAGGAAAGGGAGAAGCCAAAGAACTTACACACATGACCCATGGCTATGAACTAAGGGGGAGTGCTGGAGGGAAGGGGGTATTAGGAGGAGGGGGGCAAAGGGAAAAAATTGGGACAACAGCATAATCAATAAAATATACTTACAAAAAAAAAAAAAAAGACACTTGATTCAGATTTACCACAGTGACCAAGGAACAAAGCAGTACTGTTCCAGTGTGGTCACCCCAAGACCCTAGCTTACATGGGAAGGTGTTGGAGAATATACAAAGTTGGATATGGTCAAATGTGGGAAGAGGCTAATTGAAGGCAAGGCTTGAAAAGCAGGTTAAGTTCTGATTGCCATGGTCTAACTATGCCCCAAAGAGGAATTGTAGAGATATGTCGGGATGTTTAACTACGTTCCATTTTCAGAGCACCCATCTTCCTCTTTCACTTCGTCAGGATAACTATAGTCTTGGGGCCATGCTTTAGATAAGCTTTTTAAAACTTTTCTTGTTTTACTCTAGGGTCTTCTTCACCACCCCCTTATTCTGAGGATCCCCAAGAATCTTCAGCAAGTAGAATCATTGTGTGAAGAGCGTTTTCTGGTCTTCAGGACCTTTAGCACTCTTTGCTATTGTCTCAGCCAGAGTAGCAACTGCTTGGGAGTAGGAAGGATCAAGGGATATGGGTCACAGGTGTTCTTATAGAGCCTTGAGCCCCTGTTCTGAGAGCCCAGCTCCTGAGGTGCACCATGAACCTTCCCAAGTCCTGCATCTTGCAGAAGGCCCGAAGAGGTATGGTATATTCTTCCTTAGTCTTAAGGACTCACTCTCTGGCCCAGATGCAGCCACTTCCACCTGTCTTTCTCCAAGCAGTTTTCTTTCCTCTTGTCCTCTCTGGTGGAATTTGTCATAATGTCCTCAAAGAGCTTTGGCTTTTGAAAACTAAAACCAGTGGTAAATCTGGGTTGGATACCAGAGAAGCAGTTTAGCAGTATCTTCAAGCAAATTCCATTTTCTGCTCTGAAAAACAATGATCTTGAAGCAAGGGAACAAAATGCTCTGATTAAATTATTGAGAGAGAAGAGGGGCAAAGCGATTAATATTTTAATTTCTCAAAATATAAATATACTTCCAAACAGATAAATCATAATAGCATAGACTGAATATTTACTGTGTAGAGAGATCTGTCTTCACCCATATAAATAGCAAGCATTTATTGAATACCTACTATGGGCCAAATATAGTTACCAGAGTCTCTGTCACTAACGTGCTCATAGTCAAGTCAGGGAACTACCTGTATTTATAATAGAAGGGAATGATAGAACAGAGACAGATGGATTATCTGTCATAGCTCAAGTGGCATGTCCATAAGTGCTTAGGAATCACCATGGGCGGTTCAGTGACCAGTGTGAGGTAGAATATATGTAAATGCCTTGGATAAGTCATGTTAATAATATTTTTATATTTTTATCCTAGATCATAGAATATTTTTTCCAACCAATTGATAACTGCCCTGGGGAGTAGGCAGCAAAATTTATATTCACAAAGCTATAGATGGAAAATTAAGGAAAGATGACTGGGTCAGTCCCTCTAACTGTTCAGTTGCAAATTCAGGCCTCTGGTATTAAATCTTAACTCTTTTTATTATTATTTTTAAAATTTTAGTCCACTCATAAAACTGCTTAGACCTGAGGAAAAAAAAACTTCAGCCCATTTTCACAAGCCTCAATTACATACTGGTGTGACTGGCCCTAAATATAATTATCAGTTTTGAAAAATCACTCAGGGTTAAACAAAAGTAAGAAATGAAGACCCATGTTTAGTTACATATACTATAAATCACATCAGAAGTACAGTAAAATACACCCCTTTTAATACTTTTCAAAAGTTGGTCACTTAAAAAATCTTGAAAGAGCAATTTAACTATATTTAGTAATTGGATGAGTATTTGACTTCATATATTTTAAGCTTGCAGTTATGTCTCAATGGGTTGACCTTTGACGCTTTTGGTGAGATGAGAATCAAGAAAAGTGAAATGATATTTAAACATCACTAATTAGGCTACTATGTTAAGAATCCATTAGAATGAAAAGCAAACTCTCACCAATATACTACCCTCTTTTTACCCACTGAAGTCAGTTTTTAAAAGAAGTTTCGCACCACCTCCCTGCCCTCTGCTAAAAATTCTAAGCTTAAAAAGTTCTATAAAAGTACATAAACTTAGGGTGACAAGACTTCTTGTTAATTGCATAATAGTGAAAGCTCCATCTTCGGTTTCACTTCTTTGCATATCATTTATTGCAGCAATTTCTTCAACTTAAAGAGTTAAATTTCAGTTGTTCTAGGTTTAGGACCAGGCCCTAATCTGATGACAGTCCCCAGCTTGCTGCAAGCTGCAGGAGTCAAGCTCCTTAAGTACAATGGTAGAACTCCTTTGAAAAAAAGTATGTGTTCCAATTAGGCCAATGTGCATAAATAGTGAAAAAACTGGTATTTTACAGCAAAGGCAATATGTAATATTTCCAGCCTGAATAATTCATTGCAGTGTTCCAGGATAAATTTTTAACACATGACAGCATTCTCAATTACTAAGACTTCATAAGCACAAAACTTTACTTTTCATAATTTTTTCAAGCTTTCCAAATAAATGAAGATTTGCCAGCTATATAAAAAATATACTTAGCAACAAACCTGAACAGCAGTAAATAGCATCAAGATTTTTGTCATTTATGGAAAGTCTCTAATCTAGTTTTGGGTCAGTAACAGCTTTAAACAACATGTGATGGAAGAGTCCCCAAGGGTGGTCTACCCCCCACAACTCTAGGAGGAGAAGTGAGAGCTCACATTCTCCAGGAGCTCCAGAGAAGGCCACCCTCTTCAAAAAGTGAATGATAAATTCCAAAACTCCAGGCACATGGCAAGACCCTGTCCCTGTGCTCCCCAGCACCCACCATCATCTCCCTACCTACTATCTGCCTTGAGATCACCAGGATGAATCTCAGCCCTTCATCTGTGGTCATTGGTCACATGAAGCCCAGGACTCCCAGCGAATCCCTACCCACTGCACTCTAATCATTGCATGGCTTATGAGCAGAGAAGCAACAAAAGCCTCATGCACACTCCCTGGTATACTCTTACCCCCTTTACTTCTTTGGGTTTCTTTTTTCATAACATTTATCATCATTGGGAAAACTGTATTTATATCTGTCTCCTTGTTTCTCTTCATGAAAATATATGGTTGGTGAGGTCTTGCCTGATATTTACACTCTTGTAGTAAAAGCACTTAAAATAACTCACAACAAATAACAGGTGCTCAGTAAACATCTGACATATTAAGGAATGAATAGTTGAATGAATGAAATATGAAGAAAACATATGAATCAGATTCAAATCAAGTTTGGATGTGCATATAAATGTGTCAGGCGCCTGTGGGACTGTGCTATGTACGCGTGACTGTGCCATTATGGTGTGACTATGCTACTGTAAGTTAGGTATTTGAGATACGGAGGTGAAGGCTGAGACTTGATGGCTTCATCCTGAGAATCTTTGATCTTTCACACCTGATATTTTCCTTTAAAATGTGTGTGTGTGTGTAGTTATCGGTAGGCAGGTAGATAGATAGATAGAGAGAACTTTGAAGCTATGTCTTAAAGAAAATATTACCAGTTTGGAATATTAATATCTTTTTTATAAGAGAGAGAATGTAGAGACATGGTCATCACCTATAATTTTTGATATGTAGGCATGTAAATTTATAATATTACAGGGAATATTTAGTGAAAATTTTATATTTTGCAAGGACTCAGATAAAATTCCCTTATCTGGCAAGTAAAAATAATTTGTTTGAATGATACATTTTCAATGAGGAAAATAATACACCAAGAGACATTGAAAATCGGAATATAAAACAAGGTTATTAATAGGCCTTTGTGCAATTTATAATCACCTATCTCTGGAGAGGTAAAAATGGTCCCGTCTTTCATTGCTGGCAATTCCTCTCAATGACCAATATGTCTACCAACATTTTCTTCTGGAAAATACAGTCAAAGTTGTAACAGAAATCACAGATGCAATCAAATTCATACTAATGGTTGAAATGCACCATATGTCCTCAGATACCTATGCACAATAGGGTGCAGGTTTAATGACTTTCTTATTGTGCCCCTGTTGTAATTAGGTATTAAAGGACATATGGTATGTTGCAGTTTTAACAGTGAATTTCCTTGTTTTTTATTGTTTTCTATCAGAAGCTAAACAGTCTTTCAGGGTAGTATTAGTAGTGAGAATTAAACCACATGTTGATTTCATTTTTTAAAGGGTTGGAATCTCATCTTGATTAGCCTTATTAGTGTAGTGCCAAAGAAAACATCCAAACTGAATCTATTTTCAGTTAATATGGAGTAAAACATGCTTGAGTTGGTAAGAAATAAATAAAAATTCTTTTAGAAATGTAGACTTAGGATACTGTATGTAGAGGTTTAAACACCAAGTAATAGCATTTTTTCTAGAAAGTCACAAAAGAGTGATGGTTTGGAAATTTTCCAACCTTCTTGCAAAATATTTATTTTCAAAATTATTTTTGAAAATAAACAACTACCTTATAAGAGATTTCTGTGTGACTGGTAAAGAAGCAATAAAATTTCAAACAAATATACTCACAACAAAAATCAAATAGAAACAACAAGTCAACATAATAAGAATATTGGAAATTATGAGCCATGATAGGTTAGCTTGTTCAAACACAAACTAAACTTTTTCAAAGACCCAAAGACTATCTGTGCAAATTTAGTAAGTTTGATGAAAATCCAGATCAACTCTGAAAACCACTTTTATCATCACACACACAGCAAACTGAGGAAACTATACCACTTCAGGCCTTCCAACATACACCTTCAACTTAATTCAATCTATCCTCAGACTTTAGCATATATATCAACCAAGAACTGAGCAGTTTTAAGTTCAAGTTGTCCTTAGCATCTTGAAGGAATGTTACAGATTCTTAGGAAGGAAATTTTCACTGGACACGACAGCATTCCACTTGGGCTGTACTAGATTTCTGCATTTCAGGTCAAAGAAAGGAAAAGATCTTATCATGCAAGTTTCTATTCTTCAGTCATAAGCATAGCTACACATCCCTGTCCCAGTCAGCATGAGAACACATTACAAGGTAGCCAGCCAGGCTTCCAAATGAGCCATGAAGATTAATAAAATACAATCTCCAGCGGATGCTGGCACCTCCCTGTCAAGCCAGCTAATGAGTACTGTGTTACTGTAAGAGTCAACTGTCACATTATCTCTGGGCTAATAAATGGATTCTAAGACCAATAACAATACACAACTAAGATTCCGTATGAAAAGAGCTTTTCATTTATTGCAGACTGGTGCAGCCCCAAGAGGCTCCCTAGCTGTCGGCACCATAAGCATTACCACTTTGTATAGGAAGTACTCAATAAAGGCAGAGTCATTTTAGGCAAGAAAAAAAAAATCTACTGTTCGAGATTTACAATTAATAGCAAACAGTGCTTAACTTAAATTTATATATCCAAACAATTGATAATACTTAGAAAAGAGTATGTCTAATCTGGGTCTACCAAAAATGGTGGACAAAGCTTGCTTTGGGGATATGGTCAGTTAATATTTGGGGAATTTTTCATTTAAATAAGAATCTATATCTTGTAATAAGTTTATTAGAAATTAACTTGCCCTCAGAAACAAGCCCGCACTGCAGACTTTGTGTATACAGATCTTTCCAGAATCTGTGACAGAGGAAGAAAGCTGCACAAGGAACTATAAATAGGACATCACATTCATAATTCCCTTTTTGCATGTTGTAGTTTGAGTGTTTTTGAACTTGTCCTGATTAGGAAAAGTATATTTATATTATAATAGTAAAAAAATGGTTACCAAATAGTTATAAGAGATCAAATTTTGTGATAACAATGTAATAAACATAATAAAGGGAATAACATGAAAAGCATTTTCTCTAGTTTTCAATTACTGGGAACATAAGAATTCCAAGGAAGGAAGGGAAAGAAAGAGAGGGAGAGGGAGAAAGGCAGGGGGTATCGGGGAGGGAGAAGAAGAGGAGAGAGAAAGAAAATATAGAGACCATTCAATGCCTTTGTGTACTCAAATACATTGTTTTAACCTATCTGTGTTTCATAATTGTACTCCTGATCAACCAGTTATACAATAAACCTGAATTCTCCTCCTAATATGTGTGAAAGTATATTGCCAAACAAATGGTAAAGAGGTTTGGATAATCACTGATTCTGTGAAAATTTTAGAGTGGGATAAAATACAAAAGAATAACCAAAATAGATTTTTAGTCTATCCAGCCCAGTATTCTAAATTATAAAAGTAGCTTCAGACTTGTATTAGAAAATGGTTGTTCTTTTGTCTTCGATTTCTGCCTGTTACTTTCATACTGCAAACTGGACTCCAAAGACCTAAGTGATATCTCTTTATCCCTAATAATACACATGCGTACATGACGCACTCTGTATGGTAAGTACTAACATGTAATAGCTGCCTAAGAAAATCAGTCTCCCTTCCTTCCACCCAAATTTTTTCTCCTCTTCCCCACTTTTGCTTCCCTCTACTCTGGATTAAACTTTCAAACTAATTGTCTAGAAGTTGAAAGTCATTGTTCTAAAGATTTTCACTGTATAGCTCTCCCAGCCACTCCCAGTTCCACCAAAATCAATGTCAAACAAGGTGTTTGCAGAGATTTTTCAGAATTAATTTTTATTACAATAGTGGAATCATTACCACAAAATCTGATTTGGTTTATTAAGCACGTGAGATAGTAAAAATGTTATCTACTATTATCATCATAACTATATTACTATTGTTATTACTGTATTGTTATCATTGCCAAGAAATTTCCTTTTTTTTTCTCAACTTATATCACCCCTGGAAGAATGAGCTCCCTGGGTTTATTTCCTTCCATTTGTAATGGTGCCTTTTCTTTATTTGTTCCTTGTATTTCCCACAGACCATGTAGAAAAAGGGTTCCAAACCCAGGAAGTTTAGGTGGCTGCTTTTAAATTTATATCTTTTTAAGCTTTAAAGGCTGCTTTCTCATTATTCATCCTTATCTTATCATCCTTCTATAATTCTGGAGGTCTTTAATATTCATTATCACTAATAACTGTCATGTGGGTGGTATTCATAATCTGCAAAGATTTTCATGCAGAATCAAATCATTTCTTAGGTTCTTACAACAAACTTGTGAGGCAGGTATTATGGTTACATGCATGAGAATTCAATATCACGAGGGATAAAGGACCTGCCTCAGGTTATACGGACAGAATGTAGCACATAAACAGAAACACGGGTGTCGTCCGAATCCAGAGCCCTGTCCGTCCCACGAGTAGAGGGAAGAGCTTTCACCTGCGCCAGGCTCTAGACTAGTTTCAGTCTTCATGATCTGCCTTCGGATGGCTTTCCTTTGCCACCTACCCCCACACACACTATCAACCATTTTGACTCTCTTATCGGTTTTCTCCATAATGCAGTTTTCAAGGTACATTTACATTGCAGATGGAGACACTTGATAGTTTTACTCAAACAGAGAGGACAGGAGAAAGGAGAAGTTAGAAGAGGGATATCAAAAGGTGGGGAGAAAATTTGCTTACCACAAACTTTACAACTGCATCAATGTACCCTGTTCTTATCCCTTATCATGCCATTACAGAAAAGGACACCCTCAGAGATCAGAAGTAAGTCCTTCAAATATCCCACCTATTGGGAACTCTTTAGCCAACATTCCACAAAAGAGTGTGGCTGAATCCTTCACAGCGATTCCTTCCATGTCAGCCACAAACACAAAGGTTAAGGTCTATGTGCCAGGCAGTTAACAAGCATTATTTTATTTAGTCCTCACTATAACTAAAGCTAAGTGCTATTATAGATGGGCCTGATCATACAGATGAGAAAACTGAGGCTTTGCAAGTTAAATAAACAACTAAGTTCACACCCTGAGTCAGAATTCAAACTTAGGTTATCAGACCTCTCTCTTCTTATAAGAACAATATTCAGCCACCAAAATGAAACCTCCACTTGGGCATTTCCTTCTTAGGGTGTTTCCTGGGGAATTACGATCACTATTTGACATTATCCCTTTTACAGAGCAGCTGCCCCCAGAATTCCCAGATAACCACCCTAATCTTATCCAACCCTCTGTTGAGGGGGTTGTGGAAACACCGCGGAGAAGCAGTTACACCATTTCACCAACCCAATGAGAGAGCAGTTCTGCTCAAATGAACCACTTGTGGGCACAGACTGGAAGAAACATCTAGGAAAAGATTTTCCCTCTTCCACCCAGCTCTAAGGAATGTATTGTTGTGTGTTCCCGGCCTGAATGGAAGATTTGCAGTAAATGGCACGTGTCGTGGGATCTTTAACATGGTACCGGACTCCAAAGGGCTGAGCCCAAAGCCTGAATTAATTGGCGAGGACCCCGCTTGTTCTCACTGAACAGACTCTCGTGTACAATGTCAGAAAAAGAAAAACCCTGTCTTTGTTGCATCTCCTTTGTGTGGGAATGGGATGCTTTGGCAGCCGTGTCAATTCCATGCCAGCTTGGTGGGCCTGGAACTTTTTAAAAATTCACTTAAAAAATTAAAGAGCATGTCTAAGAATAACAAATGAGCAATTTATATCTTCAAGATATGTAGATTTGAGATTTGTTTTGGGGAAAAAATTGCACAAGCTCTACTGAGCATCTGTAACGATGATATATCTACACATTACATGGCCGGCTATCTTTAGTCTGTGTGTATATCCTGTGGAGTGTGACATCTGTGCAAAAATTATGAACTGACTCCTATACATGAGGTGCTTATTCAGAGTTTGAAAAATGGGCCTATTCTTCTGTAGTCCAATTATGTATGAAAAAATTGGAAAGAAACTTTGAAATCTTGGAATCTTTTTTTAAATTTATTTGCATGTTACTCTAGTCCACCTGATCAAGCAGAAACTATCTGTAACAAGGGTGAAGATTTTTCTAAGTGGGTTAATTATATTTATTTTCATGGCCACCAGACCCTCATTTGCTTTTTATAAATTACTCAGAGCAAGGGGCTAATCTCTGTGATCGCTCTCAACCAAGACATAGCAGCTCAACCTTTCATCTGAAGTGGATCTTTTCTATTACAACCCTTTTATGAGCCACCTGTAAAAGGAAAGAAGGCCATATCCATGTGAAAATATAGATATATGCATATAAAAATTTATAACTATTCCCTAATCACTCAGACGTGTAGGGGAAGCATCACTTATGATTACTACACAGATAGTATTATACAAAGAAGTACATTTATATGGGAAACTAAAGAAAGCTTTTATTATAAGAATAAATGTTCACTGATCCTTAACTCTAACTATCCTATTAATGCAACAATAAGGAGGTTCATTCATCTTTGTCAGTCCATACTTAAGCCCCCTTTAGTGTGTCTTCAGGCAACTAAGAGAAATTAGATGATTCTCCCACTTCGCTATCCTGGCATTAAATTCTTCCTCCTTCCCCCTTCTGGATTTTTCCTCTACTCTTAAGTAAGTTTTTAATTAGCACTCCAGTATTAGAATGGAAAGTTAATTCTGTATATATTTTTAAATCTTTGCAAACAGCTATTTGTTCCCATTGTTTCGACATCAACCATGGTGAAGGGCAGAGGTTCAGGGTGGGGATGCAGGATATAGAATGCACACCTCCAGGAGTAACTGACTTCTATCTTCTAGCCAATTCACGTTTGCAAGTTGAGTTTGTGGGGGAGGGAGTTAGAGAGGGAAAGTAGAAACCAATAGAGAGGATGGGAGGAAGAAAACTAGTTTTCACTGACCGTCTATTATGTGCCAGGCACTATGCATAGCACGTCAATGTATATTATCATAAAGAACAGTTTCTTCCCCATTTCTTCAGTTTTAGAAGTTTACTTTGTGGCATGAAAGTTAAACAGTTGGAAACTTATAAGCTTGAAGTCAGTTTTCCTTTTGGCTTTAGGGAATATTTATACATAAGACTAGACATACACATTTCATAGATCGGCACTGCATCTTCCCAGACCCCGCAGTTTCTGTAGGAGGCCAAACCAACAGGGGATGTGTCCTCTAGCATCCTAGTGATCAGGGAAACCTTTAGAAGTAAAATAGATAACTTCTCTACTGTGTTAAAGGAATTATATAGCAGCAGCCTCATCCACAAACTGTGACCCCTTCACACGTCATTTTACCAGTGTAGTTTTGTTCTTATATTCTTCACACTCCTTTTTTAAAGCCATAGATGGGGTCTCATGATTCAGCCTTGGGTATCATTTAATAGACCAACAAGGATTGGTGGGAGATGATCACTTCCTTTGGAATATGCGACATGGGTCTGAAAGATGACCTAGGAATCCAGTCCAGTGGGAAGGGTATATGGGAAGAAAGAAACTCTCAACCAAAGGTAGTGTGCTGGTGTGTGGGGATGAAGGGATGATTGATACATGATCAATATTGGCTAGCTGTTTACATTTTGCTGACGTAGTATGTGGAACAATTGTATGAAAACACTAAATAAATAAATAAGGCCATATCAATTGATGTTTTTATAAATTCCACTGGCTGTCTTGACTTTTTTAAAACGCCATAATTGTCCAAATTCAGTCTCTCCCACCAAAAAGGGTAAGTTGTTGCTTGTTTCAAAAAGCACTAAACTTATATGGAATATCTCATGAAAAATCAGTAAAATCAGCTGTGAGAGCAACATGAATGTGATTTTTGAATCGTGGAGACTCCCTGA
Organism: Furipterus horrens; assembly: GCF_987537825.1. Lineage (NCBI taxonomy): Eukaryota > Metazoa > Chordata > Mammalia > Chiroptera > Furipteridae > Furipterus > Furipterus horrens. The sequence goes on along the minus strand of NW_028327182.1, from coordinate 22,645,515 downwards.
GAGCAAGATTGTCCAGGCGCTGGCAATGGTGGGCGGTGAAACAATACTATTGCTGTTTTCCTTCTGTAAATAGCTGGTTATTATAAAAATTAAAAAAAAAATTTCAGGTCACTAAAAATGAGAAAAAAGCAATCCACAGAGACAAGGCCCTTTAATATTTTGCAAGGCTGACATCATCATCGTTAATAAGGCATTTATTGGGGGCCCACTGAGCTCTGTAACATTCCAGCTCCCCACCCCCACGCCCCACCAGGGTCTCCGCTGGACGCCAGCCTCCCTGTGCACAGTTAAACGTCTGTGATGAAGCCTTTTCAGTTTATTGTTCATTAACTTTAAGTCTAGATTCCCTCCACATACAACTTAAAATACAAATTGTGTGTACTTTGAACACAAGATCTTTGAACATTCCTCACTAATTGTTTAAATGATGTGTGGATTTTGTCTCTAGCAGTTGGTTTTACTTTAACCTTTGGACAAATTGAAAACTTTCTTTTTTTTTCCGTAAACCTCCATTCCTCTTTGTAGTCTTAATTTTGTACCACAGGGACTGTTTAATAAGCAGTTTGCAGGTAGAAAAGAAAGGCCTGATGACCCAATATTCTCTCTTTTCCCCAATGATTAGACGTAGAAATTAGTCAAAAAAAGAAAACTGGATTATGATTGGTTACATATATATAGAAAAAATTCCCTGAAGTCGTTAAGGGAGCAATAATGAGAGAAAGTTGTTGCTCAAATTGATTTCAGGCGGAAGCTAGTTTCATTTCCCTAAAAAATCTTTTGTATACTTATTTAGTAATTGGTCGTGAAATAGTGCTTCAGACAGGCATTTTAGAAAGCATACCTCCTGTTTAATAAATCTGAGCCTTTGATAATTATTAATGCACAAACGTCAGCATAGAGGCGCTTTATTCCCTATGTCATAGCACAGCCATTAATGATGCTCAAAGGAGGGAAAATTACCACTGCGGAAGTGTCCAAAGCAGTAAACTGGTAAACAAGCCTGCAGTTAGGGCTATGGATGATGTGAATCAACAAGGGTGAAAAGATTTGGTTACTCTGTGTATTAGTGTTAATAGGAATAGATTATAGAGGAATATTTGTGATGTGACCTTCTGTGCACTAATTGAAATAGTATTCGGAGTCAGCATTGGCGTAATCAAGTTAAACACGGAATCATAAATCATCATGAAAAGTGCTGTCACAACTTGCCGTTAATGCCCTGGACTGCTGGGCAGCCTCGAGAAAATATCTGCTATGCAGATCTTTAGGTTAATAGGAACAGAAATGGCATTTAAAGACTATTTGGATCAAATCTGCTCTGAGGTTGAAAGTGTTCCTCTGTTAATTTACTGGTAATTTGAAGTGATGTAGTTAGGGTTAGAAGGAGCACAGCTGAGCCCCTTAGAGCAAAACAAAGGGCTGTGGGAGTTTCTCCTAATATTTATTGCTTTAGGGTACAATGCTAATCAGTTTTAATATACATGTGTAGTTTCCTTTGTTTCTCAGATATTAAACAGTTGGCAAGGTGATCAGATGCCTATCGTGAGCTATATAGCTTAAGGTGATACATTTGACAAAAACACTTCAGCCTCCTCATATTTGTCAAACAGAGAGGTTTTATTGTGTATACATGGAAATATTTCTGACAAGTTAAACTATGATGTGTCCTGAGAAAGAATAAGAATTTACTAGCAGTATTTTTCTTATGAACATTTTCTATTGATTGAATAGAGTCAAGCTAACAGGCTTAAGAAAAAGCACAGAGGAATTTGTTAAGAAATGATATATACTATTGCCAATAATGCCTCGCATCTCAATGCAGAGAAAGGTTGTGCTAATTTAATCAGTTACTCATCAGATCATGTAGACAATAAGATGTATGATGGTAAGAGGTAAAGGGCTTGTTTATTATAAGTTGCTTCAAATGCTATAAATTAATATAAATTCCAGCAGGCAACTGATAATAGGATCTTTTCAAAAGTACCATATTTTACTTCAAATCTGAAAACACCTCAAGTCTGCTCGACTTTAAATAATATATTGAAAACTTACCAGGCAAGTCGGGTGCATAAAGGCAGGTCTGTTTGGTAAATAATTCCAGAGGGAGATTTCTTCCTAATTGTCTTTCATGTAAGTAGGAAAGGAATGGAAGGGCAACTTACCTGGAAAAGACATTTTTAAGTTCCTACTGATTTTTGAAAGTTCTTACAATTTGCCTACAATAGCAAAATAGGTGGGAAAAAATCTGGGATCTCTTTGAAGTTTAGATATGTTAGGTTCTTCCTCTTAGATTTGAGGTTTTTGCATTCCTTTAAGTTACTTGAGTGCTATTTTCAGGATTTTGACTCCAGCAGTTGCAGACCCCAGGTAGCTTGGTCTCAGCCCAAACTCAATTTATAAATAAGATGGCTGACGTGAACGGGTGAAGCAGCTTGTCTTTCCATTAGTGGCCAAAGTTTGTGGCATTTAATGATAACTAATCAACATGGATGTCCCTAAAACAGTACCCTGAAAAGTCTCACTTTAGATTGTTTTAAGAAAAATGTATTATCTTCTCAATGATACTTTGCTTTTACATGCAATACTTCTTAAACTTTTCTACCTTTGACAATGTCCAGTGAAAACTTCAGTTCATACTCTGACTAGCCAAACAATTGCTTCCAGTTAAGAATACTATATATCTTTTCATACAGTTAACAAGGATCAGAAGTAATATCTATAATGAAACAATTAAAATATTGGATAACAAAGGATATTCACCACTTTTAAGAAATGAAGGTCAAAAATACAACAGACTTCCAGCCAAGATGGAGGCATAGACCGACATGCCCTGTCTCCCTCCACAACTAAGAAGGACTACAACTACCAGAAAACCAAAAATAACAAGAAGTTCCAAAAAATAAAGCTACATGGAAGTCCAATGTATGAAATGAACTTATAGGTCCAGGAAGCACAGAGAGTTCCCGATAGGCTGGACCCAGGGAGGACCACACCAAGACACATTATCATCAAAATGTCAAAAATTAAAGATAAAGAGAGACTCTTAAAAGGAGCAAGAGAGAAGAGAAGAATTATGTACAAAGGGGTCCCAATTAGACTATCAGTGGATTTCTCAAAGGAGACTTTACAGGCAAGAAGGGGTTGGCAAGAAATATTCAAAGTAATGAAAAGAAAAACCTACAACCACAATTACTCTATCCAGCAAAGCTGTCATTCAGAATAGAAGGGCAGAGAAAGTGTTTCCAGGACAAAGTAAAACTGAAGGAGTTCATCAGATCCAAACCACTGTTATATGAGATGTTAAAGGGACTTGTTTAGAAGAAGGAGGATCAAAACTATGAACATTAAAATGAAAGCTGTATCACAACAACCAACAACAGAAGCTAGGGAACTGAAACAAAGGCAGACTAAGTAGGCAACGAGAGTGGGAAAAGAATTATAGGTATGGGGGACATTTTGGGGGGAGGCAGCGGGGAGGGGGAAGGGGGAAAAGGGAGGGAGATGATGCAGGAATTAAGAAGCATAGTAGGAGGGAGCGGAGTAGACAGGAAGATGTTGAGAAGAACTATATGCACAACCAATTGGCATGGACTAAGGGGAGGACAACTGGAGGGAGGGGGAGGTCACATGGTGGAGAGGAGCAGGGGGAAAAAAATTGGAAGAACTGTAACCGCATAATCAATCAAATAAAAATTTTTAGAAAGACAAAAAGAAAAAAATGAAGGTCATGTATTAGGAAAATTACTTTAAAGAATGTTGAAAGAAGTTTTGGTCACTACATATAAATGGGGTATTAGTCATGGTACCACAGGCTGATGATCTCTTTACACCAATTTCTCTAACAATAAAATAAATTAGGTGTCATAATGCAGAGAATTGTCTGCCCTTTGACTAGGAAGCTGGTTCCACATCAAGTAAATCAGGTGAAGAGAAGGAGGGCTCTTTAGCCTCTGGGGGAATTGTATCTCCTACCCTTTCTCCCTTTATCATCAGACATACAAACATGAGTTAGATATAGTTGCTGATGCTGATAAACTCCCAATTTAATAGGGAAGTAACCCTAGAGTCATGGAGCTAGATGTGACCTGAAAGAGTTCTTAGTGGATTAGTGGCAGGAGCAGGCCTTGGAGCCACGTCTCCAGACTCCTTATCCTGTGGCCCTGATTCTCCACCAGTGTGCTGCTCTGCGAAGCAGAGCACAGCCTTCCCCACTCCCATCCACAGCTCTGGGATCCAGTGCAAACAGGAAGGGAGGGATGCCAGAGATGGTCTCCATCCTATACTTGGGGACTCTACAAACCTACATAAAAGCTCAGCACTAGCTGTAGTCAGCCTGCAACACAAACCCCCTTTCACAATGAGCTGTGACCCCCCCCCCAGGAGAAAATCTGAAAGAGGAGGTCATGGAAATATCTGGGGAAACACTAGGTGAAGTATATGATTATCTAACCAATACACTGTACACCTGAAATGAATACACAATAATATTGAAAACTGTAATTGAAAAATAAAATTTAAAAAGTAAGATAAAAATTTAAAAAGAAAAATAAAATCTTCCTCTCATGGCAAGTAATGACTGGGTGTTTCTCATTTTTCAGAGACAGGTGGCACTTTGAGTATAATATCAATTAATATCTAAGGCAGTCAAACGTATGTTTGTAAGTCTTTTTTTTTTTTTCTTATTTATTGCTCTCTATTGTCTTCTGGAAACTGTATGTGGTTTTTAATTTGGGGTTTCCTTTCTCATTAATGACCTAGAACAGTGCCTGGCACATAGAAAGTACTGCATAAATATCTGTTAAATTTTAGAAATTATTGTTATTTTACAGGTCTAGTCTACTCTGTAGCCACAGTTTTAAGATTTTTGTTCATATTTTTTTAATGGTGCAGTTTGGGGAAGTTTAACAGAAGTGTGAATAGAATTGACATCTGAGTGGAGATGTTGTACTTCAGCATAACAATTCCGCATCTGACACCAATTTTAAAATCTCTTCTCCCCAATGCCTGCTCACTACCTTGGCTTTATAGACCAACCTGCCATCCATGGGCAGAGCTGCGTGTCTCCTGCATTTGAAGAGCCCCATGAGCATAACACAGTCAGTGGGAGTACAGAACAGAAAAAATATACACTGCTTTGCACACAGCCTGAAAATCAAAGCATAAAAGAGGGAAAATAAATCAGCGAGCCCCTTTCGGTCTTTGCATACATAACTCATCAGTAAAAATAAGTAGCCAAAATATTTTACCAGTGAGCATAGGGCAAGTTACTTTATTTTTTATTAATATCTAAATCACAGCTGCATCCCAAATCATCCCAATATAGATTATTTGGGCTAAATAAGCTACATATTTAAGATTTATAAATATTGAAGTTGTTGGTTTTAAGGATATATTTATTGTTATAAAAGTAAAGTCCATTCAGTTTTGAAGTTAATTTATAAAACAGAAAATAATGCAAACCAGTTAGATTCTTTGACAGATTAACTGGAAGATAATCAAAACATCAATACCTTAAGATTGTGAATGGAGATTAACATTTATTGAGCTCCTACAAATATTTTGATCACACAGTAAACATTTTCAAATATATTATCTCATTTACTCTTCCCAATTGCCCATGAGATTAGATCTGTTTTCTCCATCTACAGATGAAAAAGATACTGAGGTCCAGAGAGATGACATAACTAACTCATGAACACATGGATATTGAATGGCAGGGTCAAGATTTCATCCCAAATTTCTCTGACCAAACACCAAGCCCCTTTTACTACCTCATGCTGCTTCTCTAATTGGGTCAACAATTATATTTTTAAAATGTATATTCTTGAAAATAGATGCATGTGTATTTGTGTGTGTATGTGTGTGTGTGTGTGTGTGTGTGTGTGTGTGTATCCATACTATTATGTCAGTGGGTAAATGCCAGCAGAAATGTAAGGCTTACGTTTGGGGTCTATTGCCTACTTACTCATTCTTTGTTCAGCAAGAATAGCCCTTCCAGGCCCTTGCAAACATTTTCTTCTTAAAGTTCTTTCCTCTAGCAATGAGATGGTGGCTGGAATGGGGTGAGGTGGAGGAACTTTGCTCTCTAGGTAGTCTTTTACCTGCCTTAGATTTTCTATTGCAATTAGACATCCAAAGGGATCACATACATTCCGAGATGTGCATAGCAATAAGGGATAAAGGGAAAGAAGACTAAGAGCAATAAATACAAAAAGGACAAACATAAGACACAGAGTGTCAGGGAATGTATTCTCTCAAAGTATGAAGTATCATCTTCCATTATTATAAGCAGAGATTTCTAATCGGTGTGCCACTTTACCATGGTGTGCCAGGAGAATTTTTAAAACAGGCAATACCTGACTATTTAGTCAGGGGCTCTGACCTCTTTTCCCTGAGATTGTCAAATAAAAGAATGACAACAGCCAACACAATGATAGGCATCCAGTGTGAATGAATCAAAATTATACCTATTCTTTTCTTTTGATCAGATTAGCAAAAAGATATATCTTTCCGGGGTGTCACAGAATTTTAGTAATTAGTTTATATGTGCCATGAGATGGAGAAGGTTGAAACTCGCTGGTTATAAGAGTTCTGAAAACACATTTTACTCTTGGCAAACTCTCCCTCACAGGAACGCCTCCCCTGGATTATCAGAGGTGGAAAGGAGAAGTGTATGTACTTCACCTCCGTCATCTTGAGCTGGGACCTCCAGGCCACGGTCTCTGCAAGGGAGTCAAGATAGCTTAGTTTTAACTCCCCCCAATTCTAGGATAAAAAGGGAGATTTAGATTGATAATTTCAGGTAAATGAGTCATCATTTAGGTGTGTTTTATAGATCATAGTTGTAAAGATTTGAATATGACCCCCTTTAGATAAAAAAGCTGTTATGAAATTCACTCTACGGTCTTTAAAAAAGCTCATAGCCAAACCATAGCCAACATTTAATACATTGTGTGAACATCAGTTAAAAAGGTTCTGTTGGTGTGAATTCTCTGTAAATTGCATTAAAAAACAAAAAATATATATAAATGATTGCATATTTAATATAGACAGGTTTTATCACATAGTTTTTTTAACCCTCAAAAATTTGGAAATACAGTTATTCAATTCACAAAATAAATATATTTAGATTAAAATTGTCAATTTTACAATGTTTTTCCTGATCTAGTTTCCCAAGACAGTTTGCCTGGGATACATTATGAACGTGCAATGTCTGTATATAAAAAGAGCTTAATTGAATTTGCTTAATATTGAATTTTGACATAATAATTATAGTCATCTTTTAAGATGTTGTCCTACACTAAGTCCTTAAAGATTTTCAAATTAAACTGTGCAATTCTAAAACTCCAAGCACGGTTATTTTAGTTGAGAGGCAAAAAAATAAAAATGCTTAAAATATGAATTAATAAATTTCTATCTCCCACATTATCCTGCTTGACAATGAACGAAGTGCTTGTAAGCAAAAGATAAATCTAATTTAACATTATAACTCTTTTAATAATAAAAATATATAGATTCAAAACCTCTTCAGTGACCCTGTCTCACAGTATAATTCCCTAAAACTTCTAAGTCACTCAATGATAAGAGGCTGAGCTAAACGCTTCCACTGCATTAATCAAATACCAGGTCTAATTAAAAGAGCCATGCACAAAGCTTTTTCAAAATGTTGCTCAGGTATTGCAATAATTTCTGATCACCCAAGCCTGGAAGACAAATAATTAGAGCTGCCAGAGCATTCTGATGAGTGATGTCAGCATCTCCAAGTGACCTTCCCTCCACTAATTAATTTTCATCTTAAGAAAAGAGACCCTGTTGTTGCACATTATTAATTGAGTTCACTAAAAGATGCGCCTGATTAATTTTTGTTGATAATACTTGTCATTCTAGGCAGCGGCTGTAATCATTCTATTGGGTTTTATTTTTTTAAGTTGATCTAAGTCCTTTGCAATGTGACTGATATATCTGATACAAAATATCATGCATAAGGGCATATCTTATAATGTGTGTAGGCTATTTTTCATTGCAGTTGTTTGCCAAGGTAAAATGAAATGTCAGAGGGGAGTTTTCTGAGCGGCTGGTAACTGCAAAGGTGTTGTTGCTTCACTTTGCCCCGGTGGCTTAGTGAGGCCACTAATTCTAAGTCCCCGAAAAGGGATCATTTTGTAGCTTCCTCTTGGATATTACAGTGAAAACAGTGCATTCCTCTTACAAAAGTTCTTCGTCGTGTTTCTGTTATTACCAAAAGATTTCACACAACTTCCTTTGTTGTTCTCCGAGCAGGGCGGACAATCTGCTAAGTAATTCCAGCCTTCTGACCCTGTGGGAGAACCCAGAATTTGGATTGTTGCCTTGTTCATTCATAAAACATTAGGATTAGGAAACAGAGAGAGAGAGAGAGAGAGCTATATTAAAGTATTTATTTCATTAATCTAAAATTAAACAGAAAATTCAGTCACACACCTAATGAATGTAAGCTATACTCTTAACATCAGAACATTCACATGTCATTGAATTAAACTATTAAAACCCTCTAAATGTAGAATTAACTTCTTAGGAAAATACTGTGTTTCCATTTCTAAGTGAAAATATTTCATTTGCATTGGGAATATGAACTCAGAAGCCTTCTTAGATTTTAAAGGGGTCTGCTAAGCAAATTTATATAAATTAGTCTAAGCGAACAAAATAAATAAATTTAATTTTGTGGATACATATGCTTGATAATTAAGAGAAAAATGCTTAATAAAATGTCTTTTTTGTCATGATAAATCTGAAACCTTTGCAAAGTGTCTTGAATCTTTGTTGAAACAGGCAAGGTTAGATTTTGTCATCCATGCTATGTGCTATTTGCCTAGAGGTTTAAAGGAGTTCATAAGCATATAGTATAGAAGGAACACCAACAAAACTATGTCTCAAAATCTTTGTTGATGTCTCCCCCTCACAGTGGGTGAATGCAAAATGGCCATAAGCCATCCTGGATCTAAAATCAGATCAAGTCGTCCTGTGATTTAAGCCAAATACCCATGATCGTCAATGGAAGAAAATGTGGCAGAAGTTCTCTAATAATAGAGGGCAGGCTAACTGTTATCATCAATCAATATTTTTATTAAATATCCACCAAGAATTGGGTACTTTATACATCTTTGAAATTCTGGAAGATCTAAAGCTGAGTGATTTCCTGCCTTGTCATTCCCAAGGAAAAACGAATTGAAAACCCTAAGATTTGGGGGTAAAGGTAATTCTTCTGCGAGTTGAAAGAGGGATTCATAATGCAAAAAATGGAAACTTATAAAAAGCAGCATGTATAGGCACCAAACCTGATGTTTCATGGAAAGTTTTATTGTCACCGTGTTTTAGAACGGAAAAGAAAAAGTACTTTAGACATTACCTGTCTAACCCAATATTTTACATGTAAAGAAACTGATTCCCAAAACATTTCATTAATCAAATAACAAAAGACTTCACCTTTTGTTATGCAAAGGAATGGGTAAAAATAGCAATGATTAACTAACTTGTATTTAGTTAAAACATCTTTATTTCTAATAATGAGCAGTGCATATTTCTCAGGAATAGAGCATTGCTTAGGTAACTGTGTGTGTCGCCACATAAGTATCTGTCAGTGCGGATGTCTTTTTTACATTATGATACTAAGGAACCATACCTGTTTATTCTGCTGTAACTATCCAGGTTATTGCCCTTTTCCACTAGGAGGTTAATAAATAGAAGAACAAAGGGGAAAGAGAGGAAGGAAAAGAAAATAAAGGGAGGAAAGGAGAGAGGGATAAGATTATTTGGTCCCATCTCAATTTTTTTCTCATTATGCTGCTTTCAAATTTTAACGTGCACACCTAGGAAAGCTTGCCTCCATCTGAAAATTTGTGGGCAAATGTAATATCTTATTTTCCAAAAATTAACCTCAATTATTAAACAAATAGGGGAAAGTAAAATTGGGAAGGTTTTGTGTTATAATATTTCTCATAAAGTCACTTTGTGCAACTTCTACAAAGTAGTCTTACTGACAGCTAGGCACATGGTAGTGACTTATCTCAGAAAGTTATAGTGTATTTCCTAAACACTGTATATAACACATTAGGGTATGATTTTTATAAATGGGAGGAAAAGGTCCTTCTTTTTTAATTTGAAGAAAGCATGATGAGGGAACAAACTTCTGGACTCAGGGAAGGAAAGACAAATATGTTCCAGGATCTATTCCTGAGCACATTGAAAAGGAGGCTGCACCGGAATGTCAGGCATTGCTCAGAGTCTGGTCAGTGTCGCTAAAAGAACGCTGAGGTTTAGAAGAAGGTCCTTTCGTTTTTTCTTTCTTTCTTTCTTTTTTTTTTTTTTTTTTTTTTTTGAGTGATGCTATTTAAATCAATATGGAGAAATCATCTCTGGGTGATATATCTGACATTAATTTTCTAATAAGATTTTACCTATAGTCTGTCAGCATACTGTTCAGAAATCATCAATATTTTACATGGATGAATATATCATATCCATTTTACTTTCTCTTATGGCTTTATTCCTATTTTAATAATATTGCATTTTTGTAATCGTATTTAACCTCGGCCCCGGGATTCGGCGAGCGCTGCTGCCGGGGGGCTGTAACACCAGGGAGGGCGGGTTCCCCCCGAACGCCGCGAGGGCGCGCGGGGGGACCCCCCCGGGCCACCTTCCCCGCCGGCCCTCCCAAACGAGAAACTAAACAAAAGAGGTTTTCTGAACTTGGATTCCAATTTTTAGTTATGTCATTACTCTTGATAGCAAGTGGAATCTTTAATTTTGTGGAAACGATACTTATATAGGGTAGATGTCATTAAATAATATTTGGCCCTAGGATGTACATCCATTTCAGCTAGGTAACTTCAGTTTTCACCATAATTTATACTGACTGAACGGTCCTCAATCCAATAACTATTTACCCTATAAGTGAACAAATTTAACCTGTAGCCACAGTATGTGCGGACATGACACCCCAGACTCCCAAAGGCATTCACATCTGTAAGCAATGTGATGGATATGGAATCAGTGAGGCTCAGAGGATATGCACAAACTCAGGGGTTAGATCAATTGGGAAAGTCAGTATGGCAGAAATAAAATATTCAGTGAGATTTGGAGTCAATCTTTGGTTGGAATCTTCTTTCTTAGAAAACTGGCTCAAATTCTTTGAGACTCAACTTGTATGTCAATACAGTGTAAATACATTTTACATTCACTTCACAGAATTGAGAGGAAATAAACAAAATAATAAATATGAAAGTGCTCAGCCTGGTGCCTGGCACTTGAAAGAGCTCATTAAAAATTTTTTATATTCAATTGAGGTTGAGTAATCCACTTTATTCTTAGAGAGATTGTGCCTTTTTATCAGCCCAACTTCAATACCTTCTCTTCCCTCTCAAGCAAAGGAAACATGAAGAAATAATAAATTCTCTGAAATCGCAGCTGGACCCAACCAAGTGGCCTACTGATCAACACAGAAAGTACAGCTTCTAAGACTGGCCACTGTTGCATAGCTGTGATGGAACCTTCAAGATGTAGGGCAAAGTCCAAACTCTTCCACAAGGTCAAACTTGTTAGAACATTTGAAATCCCATATTCTGCAGGTTTTAAAGTTGCTCAGAAGTTTTAAGATGCAAAGAGGGCAGGAAACGGATAGCCATGGAGTAGTGAAATTTCAAGGAACAATTATACTGTTTTTCAACCTGAGTAGAAAGAAGAGTGTTAAAGCTTAAAAGGCTGGCAAACATCATGATCTATGGTAGTTTAACTCCTTAAATGGAGTTTCACAGACCTCACTGATTTTTGACAAATCTCACATCATTTAATTTTTTAAGAGATGTGTTTGACCCAAGGTTTTTGAAATACCTTTATATTTGACCTAAAAGTCACCTTCAGCCTAGCCTCTTTTAAAGGTAATTTTGACAGAAAGTTAGCTTTGGCTTCTAGCCACATCACTGCAAATTTTGACCTCGAATGAGCTCCAATTTCTAGTAATATCTGAATAAGTGACTTTTAGATAAAATTAAGAGGTAAGAAAATAAAGTATCCAAGTTATCATAATTGATTTTTATTATTTCTTTCTCATTAATTGCCTGTGCACTACCCTCCAATTTAATACTTTCTGAAAAATTTCTTCATATGTAGATCATTAACAGTAATTTTAATGTAGGTCTTGTCCTATTATGACAAATTCCAAGACTTGTCTAAAACAATGTGATAGAGTGGAAAGAGCTTTGGCCTTGGAATAAAAATGCTTAGATTTCCATCCCAGTTCTACCACTAACTAGTTGAATAAAACTATGATTACCTTAGATGAGATGATTATATAATCAGCTCTCCAATCTCACAGGGTCTTTACATGGTTTAAATAACTTCTGCCTGTGGGAGCATATAGAAAGCTGTAAAATACTGCACACATAAATCATCACCCTAATTAAACTATGTTTCTGATTTATGGTCTTGAAAATTTGAGGATCAAATATTGTTTCAATAAATGACCCTTGAAAATAATTTTATTTTTAATATATATTAAAATTAAAATATTTCTATTCATGGAATTTAGGCTATAAAATTCAAAGCTGCAGTTCCTAAAATAATTATAGTCTTTAAGTTGACCCTGTACGGTAATAAGAGTTTATCTCCTAAGAGGTCATGCTGCTTCTATGCGTGTCCACTTAAAGTCTATTTTCAACAGTTGCCCAAATGATCCTTTCAAATAAAGTCAGATCATTTCACTCTTCTATTCAAATATATTCAGTGACTCCCTCTGTCACTCGGAGTAAAAGCTGAAGTGCTTACAATGACTGAAAAGACTTAACATGATTGGGTCACTGTTAACTTACTGACCTCATCTACTACTGAGTTCCCCAGATCCACATTCCTTCCTTAGGTCCTCTCTGTTGCTCCCCACCTGGAATACTTTTCTCCCTGATGAGGCTAACTCACTCACAGCATTCAGGTCTCTGTTCCAATGTCATTTTCCCAATTAGACATACCCTGACCACTCTACTTAACATTGCACTCTTCCTCCACAAACCCAGTAACACTTATTTTGCTCTGATTTTTCTTTTTTCTGTAGCATGTATCACCTTTAAACATACTATATAATTTGCGTATTTGTCATGTTTATTTTTTTTAAGATTTTATTTTTAGAGAGAAGGGAAGGGAGGGAAAAAGAGAGGGAGAGAAAAGTTGGTGTGTGAGAGAAACATCAATTGGTTGCCTCTCACGTGTGCCCCAACAGAGGACCAGCCTTGCAACCCAGGCATGTGCCCTGACCAGAAATTGAATAGCAACCTTGCACTTTGTGGGAGAACACTCAACCGAATGAGCCATGCTGGCCCAGGTACATAATCATCATGTTTATTGTTTGCCTGTAGCCACCATAATGTAAACTCCAAGGATTTCATATGTTTTGTTCACGGATATAACCTACATACTTCAAGCAGTGCCTCAGCAATATAGTAAGTTCCCCAAAAATTACCCATTGAAAGAATGAATAATGTAATGACAATACCACATAAACCTTTATTGGTAGGTGTGCTAACTTCTCTGATCCTTCTTGTGACCAAACACAAGTTTTTTAGAGAATATATGCACCCCCCAAAAAAAGGGTAAGAAATGTGGCTATTAAAAGAGAATAACTATCCAGCTCTTCTAGACACAGAATCCATGACCTTGGAATATTTTTATACATCCTTTAACCAATGGCATTAACAGGTTTTTCTTTGCCTTGAGTCTATAGAACATGACAACATTAATCTCTTAGTAAATTTGCATAAAATTTGCAAATATAATGTCATGATCTGTAAAACCAAAATCGAAGTATACTATATAAATTTCATTGACTTAATCTTCCAGAATTCTATCAAATAAGTAATCAGATTTTCTTATCATTATTTATTCTTTTTTAAATGCTTATGGTCATCATCCTGCTATTATGTAGAGGTTGATTAGTAAATTTTTCCCTTAATATTTATTCCAATGTTTTAGTTAAAATTAACTAATTATATCTAGTACCTAGAGTTACCTGATTCTTTGATCTTTTAAACCCATAAGATGTTGTTTTTTAATTTATATTTAGGAATTTAATGCTCTTTAAAACCCAATATGTATAGCCTCAATAGTTCTGCTGTGTGAGCATCTTATACAGCTGGGAAAGTTAGTGACTATAATTAAGGCTGTGAAATACCTCCCTCCATTAATACTGTGATTTTAGTGGTGCCAACTGTGGTCTTTGGTTTACTGTTCCTAGTGTTAATCTTCCTTTCTTACTCACAGATACATACCAAAATGTTGATTCTGTCCCCACATTCCCAATACAGAACCACAAGAGTAAGTCCATTAGTGCAGTCACTGTACCATGAAAGTTGTTATTTTTTTTTAATTCAATCACTCAGTAACTTATTTTTCATTACTTTGGCCAGCTTTCTTTTCTTCTTTTCTTTTCCCCCCACTTCGGTTGGCTGAGCAACAAGAATGCCAAAGAGTTACTAAACACATTTTCTAAGGATTTTCATTTTTCTTACTTCTAATCTTGAAATTTCCTGTTTCTCTTTTGTCTTCACTAACTGTGCCTCACTCAAATGTAATACACTCTCTCTGGTTTTTAGGGGAATTGAAATATTTATCAAAATTGAAATGAAAAGTAAACCTAAATCTACCTCACTAGATGGCAATATATGTCATACATAAAGAAAACTGAAGTATTAAACCTCCTGAGTCTGTTTGTGTTAATACGACTTTTAAGACTTTTTTTTTTTAACAACACAGTGTTTCTTATTTTCTGTGTATAACCTGGTTTGTCTTCTAAAGTTTCAAACATAATTATACAACATCATTCTATAAATTTGTTTCCTAAAATTTCTTCGTTCCCCTCATTAGCCTTTAAAAGTTTCATTATTTGCTTCCTTACCAGAATATATTTCTCTAGAAACATTATGTGGATATTATCCAGGTGTGCTAACTCCAGGGTTTTGGCTATTGTCCAGCTTGAACAATTAGTTAAAATTCTCTTTTAGTTTTAACCAGATGTTACAGTCCTCATTTCCTGACCTAAAAGGCTCTTTCAAATTATGAAGAACTTTTAAATTCTTGTCTCATTTTCTTTCTGAGCTAGCTGCACCTTCAAGCTAATTTAATATGGTCTGATATTCAGTATGTACATATAATTAGGGAGGTTTATACAACATTTGGAATAAATCAGACTTAAAAATATTTAAATATAAGAAGGCAAACAGTAGTTAGCAAAGATTTACACATTATATATCTGTTGACTTTAAAACCTCCTTTTGCCATGGTTTTTCAGTTGAGATTTTAATTACTGAAGAGATCTTTTCCACATTTTGCAGCTCATCAGGATCCAGTCATTGCTGCTTGTATTGTAAGTCCCCAATATATACGTATTTACTAACACATAATGTGATAAGCAGGTATATATTTTTATATTTGAAAATTTTTGAAAAGCTACCTGTTGAGTAAAATTATTTTTAGCACTAATAAACATTAGTAACCTTTGATCACGACCATTTAATCTATTTTTTTCTCTTAGTCTTTTATTTCCTATATTTAGTTAACTCCTCATAGACCTTCAGGGAGCCATATTGAAGTTATCGTCCTCACTCATCATTGATTACTGAAATTCCCAAAGGGCAGCTGCTGTGGGCCCAGGATAGTGGATGGACAAAAGCAGCTGCCCTCAATCCTGAACAGCCAGGAACAAGGGTGATGGTCTGGATGGAGGAAAAGAGTAGAAGAACCCCTTGTAAAGTACAATCCACCGGTTAGGAGAAAATCCTCCAGATACAGCTCGTGCAATATATTTCTGAGAGAAAATACCAGCCATAGCTATGCTTAATCCTCCGAGTTCCATACCTCTTCCATCAGCTACTGAGACCAAATGCTTAGGTGTTTGGAAAACAGTTTTGGGATTGGTGGTGTTCTGTGTTTAGATGAAATTGAGTTCAATATTTCTTTATTAATTTTAATGGTATAACAAGAATGGTGTATCATTTTGACAGAAAGGTTCAAAGTTACTCTGAAGCACTCTTTCATTAATCTTTAAAATATATTTGCTGGGTGAGCAGCCAACATAATCCTGCCTAAACAGATAAGAAAACGAAGAGCTGCTGATATGGTGGCTTGTTCAAAGCTACCCAGTAAGTGTTTAGAGAGGAAGCTCCAGTTCCCACCACTGCTTTGGCCCAGAGTGCCTCTACCAGCACGTGCCCAAGAGAACAGCAAGAAGCTGATTCTTGGTAGATGCAAATCGCTTGATACAAGGAGTTCCTTCTGATCATTTTCCGGACCCTTCAAAAAAGAATGCCATAAGGAAAATTTCTGGAAAGCTTAGAAGAGAATTCCACAAGTGAAAAGAAATATTTTCTGTCGTATCAGTGTTGTGAGTTGCAGCCCTCGCACGGTGTCAGCTGTTAATTACCTAGAGAATAATTATCTATTTGTGGTTTATCAAGGCCCTTTCTTCTCTACTGCTTCCTGCCTTTCAGCCATTTCACTGCTCATTAATATTTGCATCAGCGGCCAGATTTGGGGTTTTGCTGGTGTCTGGGAAAAAGACCTGGTGAGCAAAGAGATAGAAACTATTGAATATGTAAAATTTTGTGATCATCTTGAAGTTTAATCCATGCTAGACCAGATCGTTAAACTCAACAACAAATGACGATGTAATAATTCATTTGTCAGGGAAAGGTTCACTTCTTTTTGCCTTTTATTTTTCTCTAATTCTATTCTTGATGCTTATTATCAAAGATAATCTAAATTTGACAGAAGTAGCAATCATCTGATGGATTTTGACAACGCTCCCTTTTGTTAAACTTTGCATTTCCCCACCCCTAGAAAAGAAACCTCAATAAATACACCTTACATTTATTCAGGAATAAGTGAAAGGTGTGCTTGTTCCATATTATCTGAGGGTCGGTACATAAAACACGGCAATCAGCGTTCTGCCACCACTCCCCCCTCAAGGATTCTCCCTGGTAAAGAGCTAATGCTGGTGGCAGCGGATTAGTAAGAAGTCGTGATTGCTTCATGAATCAGGGTGAAGCGTCTCACAGGTGGCAGTTAGTTTGATCTTCCTAGTCACTCTAGAAGGTTATATATCTTTTGTGATTATCTCTCACAAGGATATCCTTGAAGAAAAACGAGTCAGCCTCCCCAAAACACAACTAAATGAAACTGAAAGGAACAGTGACAGGGGAAGAGAGCATCAGAGAAGATTCCTTCAGAAAGTACACAAATAAAATTGTGCGTGTCCATGAGCTCTTTGTGCTCCTATTCGAAGCCCTGGTCCTAGAGCCATGCTGACCACATCAAAACAAGGCTGCTGCATAAGCAAGGGAGTAAACAAAGCAAAGACCCATTAGCTCTCTTTCCATTAGACACGCAGAGGGTAAAAAAAAAAAAAAATCAATAACAGGCAAACAGAAGATAAAATTGACAGGATAGAAATGTTAATTTTAGAGCTTTAAAACAAGGTATTGCAAACAAGAGCATGCAATAAAACCTTAAAAACTATTTTTAAAACCTTCAAAATCATTTACATGGGGAAAAGAACTCTAAGCAGGAACATATACAGCATATTAAACTTTAGTGCATTTTTAATGACTTGTCTTAAACAAATTATGCATGAGATAGATTACATATCCCTCACCCACTTAACAAAAAGGCATACCCACGAACAAAAAACAAAACCAGGTGGCTTTTAAAGAGAAATTAAGTGTATACTTGGTGACTGATTGGGATAAATGCCAAGTGATGTAAAGGACCTCACAGAATGGAGTTCTCTTGAAAGAAGCTAGATTGATGGGCTTTCCAGCCCAGACTGAGGGCAGAATGGTACAAGCAATATCAGTCTCTGCTTTTGGATTCCATTCTGTAAATTTCCTCAGCAGACAGGACAGGGGAGCTGAAAGAACAAGGATTCTGGATAACAAGGCTTAGATTTCAGTCCCAGCCCCACCACTTAGTAACTGCAAACTCAGAGAAGTACTTCACCTTCCCTTCTTTTCCTCTATTATAAGATGGAGATAATAATAATGATGATGATAATACTGTTCTACTTTCCTGACTTGGAATGAGGTATAAACCTTGATATTTTTTTATGATACACAGGCATGATTCAAAACCACTGATTTAGAGCATTGGCTCTCAAACTTGAGGGTGAATCAGAATCACCTGGAAGCCTTTGCTAAAACACAGACAGCGAATCCCTGCCCTCAGAAATTCTGATTCAGTAGGTACGGGGTAGAAGGAAAAAATGTGTTTCTAACACATTACCAGATAATTCTGATGCTATTGGTTTGGGGCCATGATTTGATAACTTCCGATCAAAACTTGTGATTTTAGCATGGACCACAGACCAGCAGTATACACATCACCCTGTAGCTAGAGTACAAACCCACTGAGACCTTGTTGGAAATGCTGATCCAACTCTTTAAACCAGAACTAGCATCTCACCAGATCTCCAGCAGGGACGAGGGTGGGTATATACACAATAAAGTTTGGAAAGTACTGCTTCCTCCAGAGCATCTTTGAAAGGAGTGGAACCAATATAAGATTGTGAAAATCTGCTAGAGGGTGCTAAGAGCCCTCAATCTAAACAACAAAAATCCAGATTCTTGGTATTGGCATTTCCCTCGGGAAGCCCTGTTTGTGAAATTGGCAACATACACCCATTGGAAATAGTGATTCTTACCAAGCGAGGGGCTTAGACCCACTGCCAGGTGCCAGCCAGATGGGAGGGTGCCCGATGAGGCCAGGTTGAACAATTAGTATCTTTTCACTGTTAATATGAATTTCTTGTCCTTAGAAGATAATCTTTTCAGTCCTTCCTTGTTCTCTTTTCCTATGGAGACTTCCCTTGTGTTTCTTGTGGGTGTGCTTGTTTCATGTCTAATTATGGGCTTGGTGGTGATAAGAATTTCAGTCAGAAGCAAAGTAAGCTGAAAACACCAAGTGTATCTCCATTAGGGAGTTCCTTTAGGCTAAAGTCACTGGGTTAAGTGTCAATGATCTAATATCAACCTAGCATCGAAACAACCCCTTCATTCAAACAAGGCTTCCCGTTCCATATAATACAAATCAGAGCACCAGCCCCACATTTGTGAGATTTATATGACCATTTAGAGAAATCCTTCTTGTAGCTCCTCTGATAACATCACTGGCAATACAAAGCTGAATGGTTCAAATCAGATTTCATCTCTACTGTGTAGTGGTTTCGTGTTTGAGGATGAACTTACAGACTATTAAACTTATAAAAAACAAAGACAAATATACAACATAAAACAATTCAAGTTCCAAAAGCTTTATATTAGCTTTTGGAATAGAATAGCTACAAGAAGAAAAAGGCAGTGAAGATTAAATCTTTTCAGATTCAATTTGTCTATCCTGTCATGTAAGGCCGAACCTTGCTGGAGACTTAGAATTATGCCTTTTAGTCTACAACTAAGCAAAGCAGCAGATATCATTTTGATTATAAACGTTTTACAGTAAAATAAATGAGAAAATATTCTAATTCTCAAATGATGCTAACAATGTCAGTATGGTGACAATAATGTAGATAGTAAATTAATAATATAAACATACATGTGTGTGTTTGTTTTTTACTTTCATATGTGATTTCCTTTCTTAAAGGTGAAGGCCTGGGGAAAAAAATAAGTAAACTATTAGACTCTAAGGGATGTTTTAGAACTGAATTATTTTTCGGCCTTGAAGTCTGTCTTTCTTCTTCCCAACATTAAAAAAAAAAAAGACATAATCTTTCTCACACAAATAAATCAGAACTCTAAGCACTGTCTCCCTTGAAGGAGAATGCCTTCTACTTCTCATAGTTCTGTCCTTCAAATAGTTCTCTACATAGGTCTTTTCTCTCTCTCTCTCTCTCTCTCTCTCTTGATGCTAGTATACTGCTGCATTTAAGTTTTTTCTTAGCTTCATGAAAATTAAAGAATTAATGTTTCTCCATTGTGGAGAACTTTCTGTGGAGAACTGTTCTGTGGAGAACAGTGTGGAAATCTTTCTTTAACTACTTTGGGCAACAGACCTTATTAATAAATCAGATTGCATAATTCACCACTTACCTGAGGAAAGAAGAATAATCATTCCAACTGAGCCTCGTGTAGAACTGAAAGCAGTTCTGCTATCTTATGGTGTTCTACATATTCATCCCATCAATTACTCATCCCTGCAGAAAGAGATGATTTGTCTAAAACATACAATACATATTTGAAATGTCCCTATTAATGCATATACTAAGCCCTTAAGAACTTTAAATATTGAATTAGGGTTGCCTTAACACAATCTCCTAGGCCACAATTTTTTTCAAGTAGCCCAAATATCTTTTCTCAGATAGCAGGAGACTTGAGACATTCAGAACTGAATCTACATCCCAGCTGGATGGTGCGGCCTTGAAGGCAGGAAGTCTGCATGCCAGGCACCCTGCACTCTGCTTGGTGAGTGGAAGGATGGAAGAACATTACTTTCCCCAGTTATAACCACTGTGTGGAACCACTTCCTAGTGTATAACCACTTAGTTCTATAAAGAAAAGAACTGCTTTGGGATGGCAGTGTTAAGCAGTGGAGACTGGGTAAGACCCTTGTCCAAGCAAAAAGAGGCTTCGAACTTTTGGAACAGCTTCTGTTTACATGAACTAGGATGTTAAACTCCTTGAAGGCAGGTTCTTTGTGAACCCCACCAGGCACACAGAGCTTGGTGCATAGTACATAGTTGTTCATTAAACTGGATTGAATTGACTCAAAGCCATTGATTATTGATAAAAATAAATACATTAACACACTGCTCCAAATCATACACATTAAAGTCATCCTGTTTTAAACTCTCTTTTCAAATTTTAAATTATTTTTTTGATTAGGTAATGCCCGCAGATGGTACAAAATTCAAAAAGCATAAAAGGGCATACAGTGAAGGGCAAGTCTCCATTACTCTGACTCCCAGGTACTCAGAACTCATTACGGGAGGGAAAACCTGAAACCTTACCTTTTTACCAAAGGAAGTGTCTTGTTGTTGTCTTTTTTTTTTTTTTTTTTTTTTTTTTTTTTTTTTTTTTAAGTATATTTTATTGATTATATTGTTACAATAGTTCCAATTTTTTTTTTTCCCCTTTGCTCCCCTCCGCCCAGCAACCCCCTTCCCCAACAATCCCCTCTCCAAGTCCATGCCCATGGGTCGTACATACAAGCTCTCCCGCCTCACCCTTTCATATATTCTTCTTCTTCTTTTTTAAAATTAATTAATTAATTAGTTAAATATTTTAACAATAAAAAATAACAATTCCTCCCTCTCAGACTTAAGACCCTTTACAATCTTATAAAGGACAATGGATGAAGGTCTCGAGCTCCTCTAGCTGCTTCAAGCTGGACATGGTCGTCGTCCTACCTACCCGTGGGTCAAGAAATCCCTAATAAGAGTGGGGATGTGGAGGGGAGGGTGGCCTTCCCACAGGGGGAAGGATCGTGCAGACTCCAGGTTGGTTGGCTGTCTCTGGACAACGGCATGCTTGGTTTGACAGGCTGGCATCCTTGTTGTATTCTGGGGGCAACAGGGTTAAAGGACATCATTTAATCCGTAACCACTAGATGACAAAAGACAGGTATTAATTTTTCAATGTCCCACATTAGGGAAAAGAAGGGCTTCTTTGGAGGAAGGTGTGCCAGGTACATCTCACCTGTCCAAAACCCTTTTGCCCATTATACTTATTTTGGACTGAGGGAAATATTTTAGGTTTCCCCCATCTCAGGCCTCTGGGCTTTTTCTGTCCAAGCCATTAGGATAGAAAAGAGAAACCAGTTTTAAAGTGAAGCCCACAGACCACCCCGTTCTTCACCAACCCAGCCACTTAGTTCAGCCAAACCATTGAGTCTCAGGAGGCAGCAATGCAGACAGGATTAAGTGAGGCCTATGCATACAGATAATCACTCAGGTAATGAGATTGTAGGCTTATGCCCTTTGAAAACAGAAAACACATGTTAATTTATGTAACATAACCCACATACAAGTCTCTAAATCTGTAGGACTGTCTTATCGGAAGGAAAATCCTTGTCCTTCTAATATTCACTGAACTTGCATTTCTATTCTTTATATTTTTATTCCCCCCCCACTAAAAAATTTTCTGTTTGTTTGTTTTTCCACTACAGTTGTCTCACTTTTTTTTCCCCCTCTTGCTTCCCTGCACCCTGTCCCCCCCCACAGTCAGTCCCCACCCAGTTGTCCATGTCCATGGGTCATTCATACATGTTCTTTGACTAGACCCTTCCCCTTCTTACCCCTTCTCTCCCTCCCATCTCCCCCTTTGTTACTGTTAGTTTATTCCTTGTTTACATACCTCTGGTTCAATTTTGCTCATTTGTTTGTGTTGTTCATTAGTTTCCTGTAACAGGTGACAGCATAAGGTAATTTTCTTTTGTTGCCTGGCTTATTTCGCTAAGCATAATTCTCTCTAGTTCCAATCATGTTGTTGCAAATGGTAGAAGTTCCTTCTTTCTTTCAGTACTTATTCATTGTCATTTTCCCCCTTTGTACTCGTGTTCCTCTCTGTCTCTCTGTTTCTTCATCTTCTTAAAGCAGACCCTTTAGCATCTCTTGCAATGCTGGTTTGGTGGAGATGTATTCTTTTAGCCTTCTTTTGTCTTGGAAACTCCTTATTTCACCTTCCATTTTGAATGAAAGCCTTGCTGGGTAGAGTATTCTTGGTTGTAGGCCTTTGTTTTTCATTGCTTGGAATATTTTTTGCCATTCCCTTCTGGCTTGTAGTGTTTCTGCTGAGAAATCTGATGATAGCCTTATTGGAGCTCCCTTGTATGTTATTAGTTGTTTCTCTCTTGCTGCTTTTAGGATTCTCTCTTTGTCTTTGAATGTTGCCATTTTAATTATGATGTGTCTTGAAGTGGGCCTGTTGGGGTTCATCTTCATTGGGACCCTCTGTGCTTCCTGGACTTGCGTGACTCTTTCTCTCGTCATGTTAGGAAAGTTTTCTGTCATTAGTTTTTCAAAGAGGTTTTCTATCCCTTGCTCTTCTTCTTCTCCTTCTGGAATTCCTATGATACGGATATTATTACGTTTCATGTTGTCCTGCAGCTGTCTTAGAACCTCTTCAGTCTTGTTCAGTCTTTTTTCATTTTGTTGCATTGTCTGGGAGTTTTTGTGTAGGTTGTCCTCCAGCTCGCTGATCCGATCTTCTGCTTCCTCTAGCCTGCTTTTAATTCCTTCTACTGTGTTCTTCAATTCAGAGATCGTATTTTTCATTTTCTCCTGGCTCTTATTGATAGCTTCTATGTCCTTTTTCATGCTCACGTAATTTTCTGTGAGTTCCTTGTAGTTTTTCTGGAGTTCTTTGAAGTTTCCGCTGAGCTCATTCAGCTTCTCCATAATCCATGTTTTGAATTCCATATCTGATAGTTCGCTCCCCTCTATTTCATTTAGCACTCTTTCTGGGGATTCTACCTTTCCTTTTGATGGGAGGTTGTTTCTCTGTCTCCCCATTTTTTTGACTCCTATTGTTTGTTGGTGCTTCTTGGAATGATCTGCACTTCCTGGATCTGCCTCTGGTGGCGTCAGATCATGTACCAGTCTGGCCCTAGGCAGCCTGTTGGAGACTTCCAGGGATCTACTGCTGTTGTCTGTCTTCTTTGATTGTTAATCTATTCAATCTGTGATTAGCTGTCAGGCTTAAGGACTGTGGGTGTGGCAGCTTAATTCCTGTAGGCAGGGCTTTTGCTTCCCCTCAGGCTGACGCCACTTGGAGGGGAATGGTCTACCCGCAGTACTGGGGATGAGTCAGCACTGGGACCCAGTCAGCTGCTCCTCCAGTTCTCCCCTCAAAGCCACCGTGCCAAATTCTCCCCAAGTGTCTCCAGCCCTCTCTGCCTTCCCTCTGCTTGAGCCCAGGGTAAGTGGTGGCCAAAATATTTTCGTATGTGATCCACTTAAGAGCTCTTTTTCTCCTGCTGTTTCTCTCCGGCTAGCAAGAAAGCCTGTGGCTTTTCGCTTTTCACAGCTGATACTATTTTACTTTCCACTCTGTCGCTGTAGGCTGGGAAGCCCAGCTGGGGGTTTAGACCCTGCCCTTCTCAGGGGGAATCCCCGGCTGCTGAGCTGTTTCTCAGCCCCTTCAGCTGCCACCCGTGGGAGCCCAGTCAGCCCTTCCACGTCTCCGCACTCCCTACCGGTCACGTTGTGATGTAGCGGCCTTTTCTGTCTCTCCGTGGTTATAAGACTTCTCTCCAGCTGGTGTTCGGTTCGTTATTCCAGATGATTTCTCCAAAATTACATTGTAAATCCAGACTAGTTCTAGGAGGAAGTTAGTGTAGCTTCCACTTACTCCTCCGCCATCTTGTTTCTCCTTGTTGTTGTCTTTAAGTACCATAACAACTAAGTTTTTTTTCTTTAGTACTTTAATCCTAACTTTTTCTTAGTCTTTTCAGATCTGGAAAATCATTTCTCCTGTAAGATAAATCAAACCCAGTACACCAACTGAGATCCACAAACAGTATTAATAAGTCTGGCATTAGCAGGTCTAAAAGCCATCCCCTAGGCCCAAAAGGCCCTTCTATGCTTTCTATTCTTCTATCAACAAGAATCACTTGGCCAACGTCACCATTAAGGGCAATTCTTACCTCTAATAACCCTGGTTCCTACACTAACTGTTTGCAATAGAAGTTTGCATTGGAAGGCTCCTGTATTTCTGAGGTTATTTCTCAAAGGTTTTCAGACAGTCAAACAGCACTTTAAGAACGCAATGAGTGGTTTGCTGATTTTTCTAATCCAGTGGGTAAAAATAAACCACTCAGAGTAACAGTAAAGATTGGGAATTAAAATCAACAGACAGAATTTATACCTACCGCATTTCCTGATGTTTCAGATCTCCTGCTCTTGTATTTTATTTGTTTTGTTTGCTTTATTAGATTACACAGACTTTTTACCGCTATGGTATAGCAGCACAGAAGCTTCACAAAAGCACAGAAGAAAACGTGTTTTTGTGTGCCAAATAAATGCACACCAAAAAACGCGTGTCAGCCCTAACATTATTAAGCGCATTTATGATTTTACATTATGTTTTAGTGACTTGAGAAAAATTCTCTAACAGTTTTTGATATGTCTTACAGCCTTCACTCTAAAATGATTCTAAGGGAGGAAAACAAAAAGAGAAAGAGTTAACATTAGAAATATATACCTTCTGGAGACGCTGACAAATGCATCCCAGGAAGAATTATGAAACATTTTATGCCATGCCAGCCTCTTTCACAGCATCCTGTAATATGGGCCTCAACCAGAGTTAACTATTTTCTATGCATTAGATGAGCATTAAATTCTCTTTGGATAGTATTTAAGCACCTGTGATTTCCAAGGTACTACTTCATTCTAAATTAAATAAGAGAATACTACAAGCAGACCATCTCAGGCATTATGGGTTTGCACATCAATTCCACAACTGAGGGTGTTATTTTGTTCTCAGAGCAGTTGATGTAAAGTGCTACATAATTTGAACAATCACCTACTAAAACTTGCACGCACATGCATAACACTGATTTTTCCAAAATATGTGATAGCACACACTATATCAGAAGGTATGACAGAGCCCTTAACAGTCCCCAGGGATTTTTTTGTCTCCCGGTTTGTTTCCAACAGCAATGTTCTTTGCTTCAGTTTTTTTAGCTTAAAAATGTATGAATTATCTCAACTATGAGAGAGTGAATCAGATTTAATCCAAAAAGGGAGATAGTCGCATTTAAAGATTTCTGGAAGCTGACAGTGAGATAAATCCAATGTGACGAATCTCTGTGGGCTATTAAGTGGATTTTGCTATGGAAAGTATACATAGGCATGCCTAAGGAGGACATAGGGTGCTGGGTTTTGAGAAATGTGCTATTATTTTGAAGACTAGGTGGCATCTAAAATAAATGCACTTAAGGATTTAAACGCAGATCTCTCCAGGGCCTGAACTTTCCTCTAGGCATTACTCAAAATGGAAAACATGGTGGGTGATCTTTCAGATAATCACACAATTTACAGGACAATCCATAAGTCTAAAGCCTCTGGGCTTTTCATTTTACTAAACAGGATTTCAATCTGGAATTGCCAAGGAGAAAGAAAACCTATGTCACAGTAGAAAGAATGCTATCCTAGGAGTCAGAAATTTTGGATTCAAATCCTGCTCCAGACCCCACTTTCTTTATCTAGAAACATAGTGTGACAATGTCTCCCCTTTCCATTTCACGATGTCCTTATGAAGTTCCCTGAGACAATGAATGCTTTGGACAACATTTTGAGGGTGAGTGCATTAGACATGTAACTCTCCATGTTATTAATACCTGGGAAGTCACTGTGACCATTTAGGATTTCCTCTTTATCAAAATTTTCTCATGGCCAGAACGGGACCGAGCAAGCTCCTCCAGCAGCCCAGATAAAGTAGCCAATACAATTTCATTGCTGCAAAGAACTCAAGAACAGAGCTTCCAGGAGTTAATCACATTCGTATAGAAGCTTTCATCTACCCACCAGATTGTGTATGCCTTGTGGGCTCAGATCCTGCTTTGCTCATCTCTGCATCCCCAGAGTCCAGCAGAGTTCACTCTCTCCAAATGGTTGTGAAAGAAGTGAAATGAATGAGGTGTCTGCTACAGGCAGAGGACCATGTCACGTCTTCCGACAGGTATAAAAGAGTCATAGGTCAAACAGAGGAGTAGAACCACTAGGAAATAGATACATACTAAGGACTTTATTATAGGGCTCTACACAATTGTGGGAGATGGTTAGACTGTACGTGGAGGCTGTTGCTTTTGTTTTTCATGCTGAAGCCTGAGTCAGCAGGGAAGCAGGTGGAAAGAAAAGACAGCCATGAAGAGGGGAAGCAAGGACAAGATGAAACCTGCAAGGATGAGGGGACTCTGCAAAGAGAGACCAGAACCCATAGCAGTGTCTCACTGCCTGCGGGACTCCAGCTTCAAGGATGAAGGTGTCTTGTAGATGAACCTTATGCTCTTCCTTGGGGAGCAAAACAAAAACCTGGCCCAGAAGTGAGAGAAACTGAAGGAGGAGATCCAGCAGCCCCAAATGCTGCCGCACACCAATCAAGTGAGCCAATAGGCAAGTGTCAGCGGGCACGAGTCATAACAACACTGCTTGCCCTGTACAGACCTTCCAGCCCAGAAGAAAATGGCTGCAGTTTGGCTGCTGTCTTCCAAATGTAACTCCAAATGTCTCTTGCAGTCCATAAAGGAGGCAGAAAAGGGAATTCTGGGAATCAAGTGTTAAGCATCTGCTAGTTGCCTGGCATTTTGTGTGCTGGACAGAATCCTACAGCTCTGTAGAATGATTGTGTTCCCTGTTTCATAGATCAAATCTCTAAGCTCCCTTACATAACCTCCTTGGGGGTTTAAATGCACCCATTTCTGGACCTGCAGCCCATGCCCTTTTCCTACACACCTACCTCCTGAGCACCTGGTGCATTAACACACATCCTCATCTTGGCTTTGGGTATTCCTCAACGCAAGCCTGCAGAAAAAAAAATGCAGCATCTAAAAGAACTTCTTTCAGCTTCCCCATTCTCAACAGCAACATGGATTATGGAACTATGATGGACACTGTTTCACATGGTCCCTTCAGCATCACTTAAAGAGACCATGGGAAAAATGAGTTATAAAACCCCACGCGCATACCCCTGGAGAATGGGAGGAGGTAGAAAAAGCTGATGGAGTCCTCCAAGCTTTCCACCTTACAGTTCGGTTTAGTTCTCTCACCTCAAATGCTCCCATGTGCGCTCAACAGATGTATAATGAGGGTCGTCCATGTGTCTGGATGACCTGGCTGTGCATACACCTCAGGCCTCTGCACCTTCACAGAGTAAGCCCCAAGACATCGTTATGTCGCACCAGCCAAAGGGCACTTGTTTCCTACCTGGCATCTCTAGAACTCACATTCCTGAATAGCCCCCTTAGTCGTGTTGGGTGCATTTTACAATTCTTAGTTTATTAAAAGTTCAGCTTCTCATACATCCATTTCAGGCAGTTATGCCTTTCTTGGGCACACCCCTCCAGCATCTCTTCAGGCTAGAAGATCTCCTGAATGTCACATTTTATTCTATCACAGAGAATTTTTATAGTTTGAGAATGAAGACAGAGAAGTCACCTGTGCCATAGGAAGAGAAATACATGAGTCTGTGAGTTTGAAGTTCATTAATTTTTCAAGAAAAAAGTTTATATTTTTTAAATATGTTTCATAGATTTATGTGCCAATAATGTTTCAAAGAGTGTGAGTTTTGAAAGTCTTTCAAATATTTAGATATAAACAATAAGAAAACTGACCAAAATGTAAGTCTTATTTTCAATGTCTCTTTTTGCTGTTAGTTGCACACATAAGCTGAGTGAGGGACAGACTCAGCTCCATTTCATTTTAGAATTAGCATGTCTTTCTTCTACTCAAGGCAGGCCTTAGGCAAATTGGGAAGTAGAGGAGGTTGAATATTTCAGAGCGGCCTCCTGCCAGAAGGCATTGTAAAACCCAGAAGCCAGAAACTTCCAAACACAAAATTAATTTCTCTTCTGCACATTCTCTCTGAGTCTATCTATAATATCAAAAAAAAATTGGATTAATACATTTGTATATCAGGGTTAACAAGGACCAGAGCTGATAGCACAATTCCTTTATACAAAGACCCAGAGGTTTTTGTAGAGGGTTTCTTTATTTTCCCAAATGGCAAATGAGATAGATGCTTTGTTAAACCGGTCAAGGAGAGTCAGTCACAGCCAAAGGAAATTTGCATTTTTAATTAAGGAAAGATGGAAATTATACAGAAAAAATATTGTAGTCATAAAGTAAATAAAATGCAACTCATGGCAATTTGTATCTTTATGTTATTTTCCTTTAGGTAACAAGTTATTTCCATGCAGTAATATATTTTTAGGAGGATAGAAATCACCTTTTCCATCTCTCTTCCTATATCACATTAGAGTTTTTTCCAAGATCATTAAAATGAAAGAATGACAGTAGATTTTCTTATCAACAGCTTGTTCCACCAAATACAATACATGCATTGGGATCAAAAAGATCATGAGAAACATTTCTGCCAACATTGTAGAAAATATTGAACATCTGCTATATCTGGGATCCTGGGAGTTGTAATTATAATTTTTTGAAATCTGTACACAAGAGTTATAAATATTAGAACTGTAGCCTGTGAAAGCCATGAAATATTTAACTTGTTTGGCAGGCTTAAGCAAAACTCATAAACTTAATTTAAGCAAGCCAAACACTATAGTTTTACCAATTTTATATCTTTCATGTCATTAGTTAGATAAATTAAAGCAAACTATAAAACAGCCTAGAGATTGCCAACTGGAAGTTCTGGGGGTATACCAAAACAAAAATGCATTCTGAAAATTAACTCATTTTACTCTTGGTTTACCTTTCAGTTTTCCCAGTTTTCTACTTATCAAAGATTCTTTGGTTTGGGAATGAGGGTTGGGATTTGCTATTAAGAAATGAGTTCAGGGCCCTGGTTTGTGTGGTTCAGTTGGCTGGGAATCATACTGCAAAGCAAAAGATAGCGGGTTCGATTCCCAGCCAGGGCACATGCCTGGGTTGTGGATTCAGTCCCCAGTTGGGGCACATTAAGAGGCAACCAATCAATGTTCCCTTCCCTCTCTTTCTTCCTCCCTTCCCCTCCTCTCTAAAAATAATTAATTAATTAATTAAATCTTAAAGATAAAAAAAAAGAAATGGCTTCAGGATAAGTAAACAGGCATCCTAAGCAGGTTCACAACAGCTGCAATAAAAAACAAAGGCCCCTGGTGAATTCCACAAGCATCGGTTTAATTCATCAAAAACCTATATGCCACCTTGAAAACAAAAATACAGTAAATAGCTCTATGCTGCTGCAGAAGGTAAACTGAGAGACTAAGGGAGCACAGAGAAACCAGGTTTCTGATCTTCTTAGCTCCGTGGCCCAGTTTCATCATTGAGACTTGTCATTTGAAAAGAATATGGACTGGAATACACTTGGCTGTGTCGCTCTTTCATGTGCCTTTTAGACTTAGCACATGAGAGGGATAACCAAGCCAACTTCAGTGCCTACTGTTAAGATAAGAGATCTATACATGTTAGCTTCCACATCTTCATTTACATCCCCTCCATGCTCCCTAACCTTATCCCAGACCAGAGTGTTCTCCAGTAAGAACATAAGGATGAGAACATTCACATTATAGATTCAGAATGAGGAAAATGACGGATGATACGACCGTTTATTTCATAGCACTTTATGTATATGGTAGCTTTTGCAATTGAACCTCAAAGCAACCTTGTTTAGTACAATGTGTGACTTTTACAAATTTAAGAAAAGCATAACTAGCCACAGGAGTTACAAGGTGTGCCCAGGACCACAGAGCTGACAGTCCTGAGCCTGGCCCTGAGGTCTCCTGAGGCTTGGTGCAGCTTCCTGGTCACGGGGAGGCAGCAGGACATCTGGTCAACTGGAGGCTGAAGCAGGAATGAGCCAAGAGAACCCAAGTCTAGAATCCACTGGTCGTGTTTCCAGGATTCACAGCTTCACTCCTCCTGGCCATTCTCTACATCCTGGCGCTTTTCAGATTCTGTGTCTGGATGAAAGCTTCTTACTCCTCATTCCCTGCCTTGTCCCTCTCTCTTAACCCCTACAAAGGACTGAAACTGGCTGTCAGCTCTGGGGCTTGCCACAGTCATAGCAGCCTTTGTTAACAAGTTAAGAATCTACAGGAATCCCCTCTTTGCTGTCTCTAAACTCTGTACATGAGAGCAGTCAAAAGGATCAGCTGGGAACCCCTGGCTGTGAATATATAAAAGAGCAAATGAATAGGAAAGTTCAAAAGAAATAGTTCATTGAAATATCCTGCTGATACCATTTCATTCTGCATTTAAGAAAATAATACCCATGCCCACACAGCCTCTCTCTCCCTGAAGCAGAGAGTTGATATCACACAGACTGTCTACCAGGGGAACCAATTCAAGGCAGGATTGAAAGTTCCAATTCAATTCAAACAGCCCATGTCATCTGTCTGGGGCCAGTCCAGCAGGGCTTAGGATGTGATTTGAAAGAGCCAATGTGAGTTGTCGGTGGGCGTCCACACAGTCAGGAACTGATACCTCGGGTTTATTTGGATGGGAAATGAGCATTAAGGTTTCCTGGGTGTCTGCTGTGTGCCGGTCACTGTGCAAGGCTTTTTATATGTTTCTTAATTCAACTGCGCAATAAGCTTATGGAATGGAGTTCAGTATTAGTATGCCCCTTTTAAACAGACATTAAGTCATTTCCTAAAGATTAAAAAGCCAGTAAGTGGAAGATATAAATATTGTATGAAAATCTTCAGCAAATGGAAATTTTAGGGAGAATCTACATTGGACTCACCCTTGGGAACTGTTTATTTCTAAGCCTGCCTTGACCTGGGGCAAAGAGCACATAGGAAGGGAATAAGCTAATTAGGCTGTCCTGGTCCTTCTCCCTTTCTTGGGACAGTTGTGGAGGTCCTCAGAAACAAGCCAACTTAGTTCTAGGGAAGTCCCTAAGCAGGGAGGTGGGCCTGTGTTCCTTCTCCAGTTCTTCCCCTGCCATCTGCCCAAAATGCCATGGTCCCTGGAGGGCATGGTCCCATCCCCTAGCAACCCGGGGGTGAGGAGCATGACAAACAAGGCTGAGGAAACAAGGGCCCCTGTCTATCCCCTTGTCTTCTCTTTGGTTTTCTTCATGGGTAAAGTAAAATAAAAACAATTAGAAGACACGATCAAGGCTCAAAGGTTTTCGAACATGGAAATTAAAAGACACGAAGGCCACGATTTGACATTATTTCTTCTTTTACAAAGAGCGATAACCTGGAAATTCCAACAGCTTTGCAGAGGTGTTCAACTCAGTTCCCACTCATAGCTGAAAAGTATGTTTCTGCTGTGTTGGTCCTAGGTCTTCTCACCCCCAGGAGGGCATCATCTCTGATTACATAAACAGATTTGAGGTCCTGAGGATCAGGTGCCCAGGGCTAGTGCCAGGAGAAAACAAAGCAGGAGGTTCTGGTAAGACCTGCAGCATGTGAGACATTGGCTCCCCGCGCTGACCCCTTGGCCCTTGTTCTCTGGCTGCACACAGGCAGTACGGACTCCGGGAACCTTTCCAGGGCAGTCACGTGAAAGAGAAAACTATGATTCCTCCAAGACTGCGTAGTGACAGAGGCAACTCTGCTGAGATGTCCTGATCAAGCCACCACGTCTGGTGGGAACCGCATCTTCCCCTGAGATTGCTGGGCTTGTTTACACGTCTTGTATTATGAGCTACAGCAATCTGTCCACAAGAGACAGAAATCCTGGTAGAGCAGTCCCTAAAGCCTGTTGACATTTGTCCACTTGGCAGATCATAAAAGCCCCTTGAAAATCTCAGGAGAAAATGTGTAAACCGCTTACGAAATTATACGATGTAAACGCCAAGAGGAGGCATTCTACAGGATAAGATCATTCAGTCGTGACTGCCTCTGAATGTAACTTTATTTTGGTCTCGGGTTACATGTGAAGTGTTGCCAAGAACAACTGAAAGAGAGACAAAGACATATGGATTCAGCCCAAAAGCTGCCTTTTAAGCTCTCTGTCTTCAAAAAGACTTGGAGATTCTTTAAGAGATGTAGTTTTACATAAACAATCTTTGCTAATGTGAGTTTTTCCCTAATATCAGTTAAATTGTAACTAGTTTCCTGCAAACATTATGTTAGTGTCAGAAATTATCTTGGAGTTTTGAAAGAAAACAAAACTAGAATAAGAGAAAGCATCATGGCATAAATACACAGATAAAAATACACACTGAAATGGCTGGTAGCAGTCAGACTGCAAAGGAGCTGAGTTCAAGATCACTGCCACCACTTTCCCTAGAATATCTCCGGAGACAGTTCCCAGAAGACGTAAGGGGGATGAAATAGAATAATTATGCATGAGGCAATGATAAGTACTGTCTTAGTGCAGGTAGATCTCTACCAGAAGCTGTTATGCCTGAATCAGGACTGAGCCCGCACTCTGAGAAATCAGGTCCAAAGCCTAAAACCTTCTTTCTATATCAGAGTAGGCTCCATAGATTCCATTTTGAATCTGTTGCCTCAGTTTCCTAATAATTAATTGCTTATATTCAAATCTTCTGAGAGACAGTACATTAGTTTCATTATATCTCCACTGTCTTACACATCATACTAGATATTCAGCTACAAGTGAGAGATGAGACTCAAAGAGGAGAGAAGAGAGAGGCAGGGGAGGGAGAGGGAGTGTGATGGTAATGAATGCTACTGTGTATACTTAAGTAAGGGTTTCCTTTAACAGTCATGCACTTCTTGCATCAACAGTAAAGCTGATGACAAGGAGTACTCCCAGGTCTCTCAGGTGACAGGAATCTCTTCCTGTGTGGAGAGCTCTTACAGAAAGGAGGGGTGAGACTTCCTCCTGCAAGAGGAGCCTGGGCAGGGCATCTGGCACTATCCAGCGATCCCACCTGCTTACCAGGGGGAGAGCTCTGAATCCCCTTGCTGGCATCTGGGGAGGGTTTGCTAAGGGTTCGTCAGAACTGTGACTGTCCTTATGCAACCCATGGATGCAGGTACGTATCACAACTCCAGAGAATCTTCCATTCCTGAGGGGCCTTGCGGGGGAACCAGTCAGTGTCCTGTTGAAGGCACACATCCCCTCTCCAGTGTCCTCATTCAAGTCTCACCTGGCCTGCAAAGACAGAGACAAGGAATGCCCTGTCCCCAAGGTAGCCCTTTTCATCTTTGGACAGCTCAAACTTTCCAAAACCCATTTTTTTCTGAAGTAACCAGTGCATTTTCTAGCCACTGACATTAGTTCTATTCCCGCAAGATCGTAAAGAATGATTGCAATTCCTGTTCTTCCTGAAATATGAAGCAGAAGTGAGGGATCTAGAACCAGAAGTCATGTGTGTCATTGGGAGACTTCTCTCCATTTGTCTGGGTTTAGGGAAAGAAGAGATAGAGTCTAGGATGCACACAACTGCTCCTGCCTGGGACCCTTGGTTTGGGGACTCTTTGGCATGCCCTAGTGGTACCATATAACTGTGGGTCTTTATGGAGAACATCTCTTTGCAGATTTGTAACATGTCAACTGTGCCACCTTTGCAGATGGAAGAGGTTTTTCATTTAATCCAAATGATCTATTCTACATATCCTCTATTCACTGCACATACATTTGGTGAATGACAATTGTGTTCCAGTTCTAGGTTTTGTGTTATGTTCAGGGAAATTTAATGGTGATGGAGACAAAATCCTTGCCTTCAAGGAGCTGACTGTCTAAAGCAAAATCTAGATGGGTAAACAGGCAGGCCTGGTATGTTACGGTTAATATCACAAGAGCTCAAAGACCTCTAATCCAATCATAGGTGGTCCTAGAGGAACTTGTGTCTGAGAGAACCAAGCAGTAGACAAGTAAAAGAGACAACAACAGAATGCTTCCCAAACAAAGGCAATAGCCAGATGAGGGAAAGAGCGTGATATATTGCTGGAACTGCACAGAACATAAGGTAAGCAGGAACAAGTGTTTATCAATATCCTGTGGCTATAACTCTGCATAAAAGATACGTGAATGATGCTTTTGTCTACACAGAGATTTTATGTATTGAATTGTGTGCTTGTGTGTATGTTTTATTTGAACATTAAGGATTAAAATAAAAATCACTCACTCGCTTATAAATCTAAGCACTGAGATACAAAAAAGATAACACCTTGGTCTTGGCTTTGTGGAGCTCATGGTCTGGTGGAGGCAATATTTGTTTAACTTGCATGTAGTCCAAAGCAACATTATCGAATAGCACCAATAGTTATTTAGTTCCATGAAAAGTTTTTTAATTAGTTTGAGTATTTGAGTTTTCTGAGACATAAACCCAAAATAGAAGTCTCCTATTCTACAGTGTTCTCTCTCCTCTTAATCAAAAACAGTAATAATAATAATCAAAAAGAGTAATTACTATCCTTGAATGTTAATTGAAAATCAAAACGCATTTTGGTCAGCGATTAGCTCAATGACTGCTCCTTATTGACCTCTGAGAGTCTCTACAGAGCTAAAATGATAAAGAGCTGAATAGAGTTGGAGGGGAGACAGATGTGTGAGGAGTGTAGACATGGTGAGGAATGGTCTGTAGAGAGAAGCTCCCTGTGAGATAAGTCTGAAACAGGAGGAAACCATCACTGGCAGTTAAACATTTACCAAGAAGGAAAGACTATTAAACTAAAGAAGGCAAGTTTAAGTAAAGAAAAATATTCTGATTTCAACTTAAAACCTCGCCTTACCCCCATTCAATGAATGTCTTCTTGAAGTCTTATTTTTAGGATTCAGCAAAAAGGAAAAAGGACTCATGGACACAGACAACAGCATGGTGATTGCTGGAGGGAGGTGGATATAAGAGGATTAAATGGTAATAAAAAAACAATAAAATGTCTTTTGTCACCTAGTGGTTATGGATTGAATGATGCCTTTTAACCCTGTTGCCAAATCTGTTGCTCCCAGAACACAACAAGGATGCCAGCCCGTTAAACCAAGCACACCATTGTCCGGGGACAGCCAACCGACCTGGAGTCTGCACGATCCTTCCCCATGTGGGAAGGCCACCCTCCCCTCCACACCCCCACCCTAATTAGGAATTTCTGGACCTAAGGGTAGGTAGGACAACGACCATGTCCAGCTGGAAGCAGCTAGAGGAGCACGAGACTTTTGTCCATTGTCTTTTATAAGATTGTAAAGGGTCTTAAGTCTGAGAGGAGGAAACTGTTACAGAGCGGGCCCCCCCCCCAAAAAAAAATAACTTTTTTTTAAAGGAAAGAATGAAAGGGGAAGGGTCTAGTCAAGGAACTAGTATGAATGACCTATGGACATGGACAATGGGGTGGGATTGACTGTGGGAGAAGGGGTAGGTGGGGCGGGGAGAGCAATAGGGGAAAAAGTGGGACAACTGTAATAGAAAAACAAATAAATCAAAAAACTTTTTTAAATTTTTTAAGAAAAATTATTTTTTAATTCAGGTTTCTCAACTGTGGCACTATTGATATTTGGGACTGGATAATTCTTTGTGGTGGAGGGCCGTCCTGTACATTGTATGACATTTAGCAGCATCACTGGCCTCTACCCACTGCATGGCAGTAGCACCCCCAAACACACACCACTTGTGACAAACAAAAATGTCTCCAAATATTGACTAATGTCTCTTAGGGAGCAAAACTGACTCCCTTCAGAACCACTGTTTTAAACTAATAGGGACAAAGGGGCAAAACACAGTCAAAAAAATTTTGTGAAATAATGGAAGGGATATTTATGGCAAAAATTATTATAGTCCCACGGCTGTAGATTCTATATATCTTCCATAATTCTTATCCTGAATAATCTTTAGGGTCTATCTGACACACATGCACCTATCCAAATGCACACATACAAATGAAGTGGATTTTTCCTAACCATTTTTATATCGTGTTAGTACAGAAATAAGTTGTGCGCTCTGTATGTAGTATAAAAAATTAAATGGATTCCAATTCAGCTTCCTGGGGTTTCAGAATAATTTTATGTTACCATATCAGTGTTTGAAAAAAATGTATCTCATCAAAACTATTCCAGAAGCACCTCATTTTGATAGGAAAGTACTTTGTGATGATTACCTAATAGGCAGCATTTGTTGAAATGCTTTTAATAGACCTTTTTTATCACATGGAAAAGAATTTCAATGCTAGTTCAGTCTCCTGTTTCATTCTGTCATGAATCAATTTGTAGAGACATTTAGAAGTCAATAATCCACTGCAGCTTTGATGACAGGTGATTAATTTCTACATTTTAGAGACATAATAAGATTTAGCAATAAAAAGGCCTTGAAGTAACCTACCAAACAGCTTTAATCTCAGCCTTGGGACTGTTGCTAAATATGAATGCTTGTACACAAATGTGAGTGATTTAAGTTAGTAGGTTTTATTGCAGACTCCTTGTGTTTTCATATTAATCTTGCTTTACAATCAGCCTATCTATACAATCAATTTATGTTGGATATTTTTTCCAACACAATGCTTGGAGGGAGGAGGGGGCTCACAAATTATTTACACACAAAGGATTTGTTCTACAAAAAAAGTCATTTCACCTGCTTATTGCTGAGGGGATGACTGATTTTATTGGCATAGCAAGGAAAGAGAAAAAAGAAGTGAAGGTGGCCTTCAAAACATTCAGACAGGGCACAGGTTCAGGAAGTGGGTGACAATAAATGCTGAACAACAGCAAACACATCCTTCCAAACAATCAGCTGCTCTCATCTTCATAATGCCTTCCTTGCCATCTTTTGTATTCTTAAGATTAACAGAGGCCTCAGAATACTTTCTAATTCTTATCAAAAGATATCTGTAAATTCAAGTGCTAATTTTTTAAAAAGTGAAATTAATATAAACCAAAAGAAGAGTTTGTCTTCTACCATGGAGGGATGATAAAGACCCAAATGTGGATGTTTGTTTAAAAATAGATACATAAATAAAGATAGATCCATTTGATGTGCTACATAATTTATCATTTCTGACCAACAAATGGGATGTTCTTAGAAAACACTAAGTATTCCTAAGTCAGATGTTCCAAGTTCGGTCAAGTTATACCATGCTTGTTAAATCTTGATAGCTGGAAGTTTTGCTTTGTTCTGACATGTTTTTGATGTAAGTGGAAGATCATTTCTGCAAGTCTTTACAGAAGAAATGTTTTTTGTTTTGTTTTGTTTTTTCCCTTCAGAAGGAAATGACTACAGGAGAGGTGGCTGCTTGACACAAATACACACAAAAACAGGAGACAGCATGCTACTGGGGAAGATCCAAGAAAAGGACAGAGAAACAAAAATAAAAGACTTCTCAAGGGACCACCCAACAAAGCAGAATTCAAAGTCACCTCCATCCCTGTACCCTTTCCCCATCCCCAGCCATCACAATCAAGACTTTTTTTCCTCAATATTTTTCTTGTTTTAAAGATTAGGCATCTGTTATCTTTCACTTTTTCTTCTTCTTTTTTAATCCAAATTTTGGCATGACTCTCATTAAAGTTTTTCTTTCTCTCTCTCTCTCTCTCTCTCTCTCTCTCTCTCTCTCTCTCTCTCTCTCTCTCTCTCTCTCTCTCTCTCTTTCTCTCTCTCTCTCTCTCTCTCTCTCTCTCTCTCTCTCTCTTTTAAAGCATATTATCTCTATTTTTTAAAAATATTTTTTTTATTTATTTTTAGAGAGAGGGGAAGGAAGGGAGAAAGAGAGGGAGAGAAACATCAATGTGTGGTTGACTCTTGCACACCCCCAGTTGGCGACCTTGCCCTGACCAGGAATTGACCCGCTGATCTTTGGTTCGCAGGCTGACACTCAATCCATTGAGCCACACCAGCCAGGGCTAAAGTGTTTCTTAAAATAACTCCTTTATCTCTGATTTAGGGCACCAACCTCTCCTGACTTGGTTACCTCAGTGCCCTCAAGAGGGCTTCACTGCCTCCAGCCTCATCCTGACCACCCTCCCACTCCTCCCCAAAGTGTCACATTCTGCCAGACTAACCCTATGCAGGACTCCTTGCTTGTCCATCTGCCATCGGTCTGAGCAGTTAATACATACTGGGCACTCTGGTAGGCCCTAGGAATTTAAAGATGAAGAAGACATGGTATCTTCCTTTAAATTCAAATCCTATCCAGAGAGACTGACACATAAGTAACCAGCAGAGTGTTAAGTTCTATAACAGATCTATATGTATGTATTCACAAAAAGTGCAGTAGGTACTCAGGTGAAATTGTTATTAATACCTTTTAAGGAGAAGACTTCAGGGCTGAACCCTGCCAAATCTTACCAGGGAGAGAAAGGCTATCCAGATGGAACAAATAATGGAATAAACACAGATTTATCTTGTCCTTAAGATAGAAATATGATAGATGATAGATAGATAGATGAAAGATAGATAGATAGATACAATCTCCTCTGACGCCCTCTCTCTCTCCCCTTCTCTCTCTTCTCTCTTCTCTCCCCCCTTCCTTTCTCTTTCTCTCGCTCTCTTTCTCTCTCCTTATTTCTCTTCTCATTTCTTGTAAATGTCTTGAAAGACTAGTCTATGTTTGCTTCCTTCCCACTTCTCAGCCTACCACTCCACTGGCATGCTTCACCCCACTTAAAAGGTAGTGACCGCCTAGGTGCCAAGTCCTTTGCCATCCTTATCTTCCTGGACCACTCTTGCATTTAAAAGTTTTGCGTGTGTTCTTACTTAAAAACATTATTTCCCTGTACATCTCCTATCTTTAAGGCTCTTTTATGAGCTCTGCTTATTTGTCTACCATTAAAGTTTAAGTTCCTCAAAAACTATTTTTTCACTACACACCTTCCTTTGGGGCAAATCATTATTCTCATGGTTATGGCCCCCACCTACACCCATTCCCCATCAGTCTTCAGCCCAGATCTTCCTCCTTAAGTCAGAACCATTATATCTGACTGTTAATGTTAGACCCACTACCTACAGAACTTTTGTCAATGGACCACAACATGTTGTTTTTAAGGAGAAAGGAGGAAAGACACAAAAAGTGAAGGACATGCTTCATCTAAATTAATCAAATCCATTAGTCAGAGAGGTTGTCTGTAAAACAAGGAACACATGCAGGAATTGTACAAAGTGATCCAAATAGGATGAAAAGAGATGGTACACTCATATATGAATCTAATGAATAAGTGTGTGTGTGTGTGTGTGTGTGATACAGACATAAATTATAATTTTATCGATTAGAATGAATGAACAAAAAGATTTGGAGATTACTGAAATAAAGCATAGTTTCTATAAAGACAAAGCTGTGAGTTCAGTCCTCTGGGGAGCAACTGTTTTACTCTAAGAATAATATCTCTGTATCTGTGTTTCTCCCCTTTGCTCAATATACAAAACATCCAAATTTAAACCCTAAACATAACAGTGTCCTATCCACACACAAAAAAAACCT
The DNA here is from genome assembly GCF_987537825.1 of Furipterus horrens. Lineage (NCBI taxonomy): Eukaryota > Metazoa > Chordata > Mammalia > Chiroptera > Furipteridae > Furipterus > Furipterus horrens. The sequence continues at coordinate 22,605,528 of NW_028327182.1, read as the reverse complement.
TATTTTACTTTTCAAGATACCTGTTAAGTTCCAGGAAATAAATTCTAGCAACATCACCAAAACTGACAATTCCATGAGTATTTGGTACCAAGACAGAAAGTTAGCGATAACCATTCACTTGCCTCCACTGGTCTTTCAACACTTCTCATTGGTCAAATAGAGAGCTTTAAAAACATACATACACACAGTGCATGTGTGTACACATCTGTTCATCTCTCCTTTGTTTAGATAACAATATCTACCATTTATTAATGTTTCTGTGACAGGTATTAAGTGTTCTATATGCATTAACTAATTCAAGCTTCAGAAAAAAAAACCTGATGTATCATGCCTATTTTACAGGAAACAGAAAATAAATATATTTCAAACATGATAGAAGTATAAATTATCAAGAACTGTAAGATATAAAATACTTAATCGATAGATATTGAAAGAAAATTTACTTCAACTTCTTGTTTTCAGCATCAGTTGTTTACTTTCATAGATTTACCACATGTAGCTGCAATATAGGAGGCAAGAAAAATTATTAAAAACCACAACTAGCCTTATTATTCACTCTTCTGTAATTTTTCCTGATTTTTTGTGATCTTCTTTGGCAAAAAAACATACATCAAAATGGAAACACTGCTAAGACAAAAGGACAATTGTTTGCTGTGTTAACCTCAGAGACCTGCTGCAATGCAGTAACATCTGCAGTAAAACGACGTCTGCCTGTTTTTTCACCAATGTCAAAATCATCATAAAATACTGAGGAGAAGGGAGGAATCAAATCTTGCAGCCCTCGAAACCTGATGCGAGGTCTATAACGAAGCCTGTGCGAGACAGGTAGTTTTTACAAGAGAACAAACACACTGTAAAGGAATGAATCAAAGCAAAGGATTAAATAATTGAGAAGGTGACAACACATCAGATAGCAATGGCAGAGTGAGGTATGGGACAGGAGTTGCCTGCCCAGTAACATACAAGAAGAGTTACGACATTTATGCATTTTCATTTCTACAGGTGGGAACCTCAAATCATTCCATAGACTAGCCTCTGAGTACCTCTAATCCAAGCCTGCCAAGGCTCAGTTGATATACTCCTGTATCGTCAGAGATGGATCCAACAGATTTTCAACAATATTTCTTTGGTCTTAACAAGACACATTTCAAGTCTAAATAACCTGTAAATTCAAACCTTATTTTCTATGTTTAAGAAACATACACTTACAGGTTCTATTGTACATGCCTATAGATCCAGGAAATACATTTGACCACCTACTCTATGCCAGGCTTGTGCGAGACCGGTTTCCTATAACTACCCATTTAATCCTAACAGCCGTGCTCTGCTGTATGTATTGTTATCTTCATTTCATAGATAACAAAATGAGAATCAGAGAAGTCAAGTCACTTGCCCAAGATGATATATTTTATTTTTTTAAGATTTTATTTATTTATTTTTAGTGTAAGGGGTAGAGGCAGAAAAGCATGGATATGAGAGAAAAACATCAATCAGCTGTCTCTTGAACCAACCCCAACTGGGAACCGAACACACAACGCAGTCATGTGCCCTGATCAAGGAATCAAACCAGCCACCCATCCTACCCAATCAACTGAGCCACACCCATCAGGGCCAGGATGATATATTTTAGAAGAATGTTTTTCTCCCCCTAGTATGACAGGTCTGATTACAGCTGCAATGTTGAAGGACTGCAGGATGAGGAAGTGCTTGATTTCTGCCTGAGCTCAGAACCCTAGAGGTCTAGGTGTTTTCTCTCTTCTCTCAGGACTCTGAGTAAAGATCTCACACCCAGGAAGTTCTCAGTCAAACCCTATCAGCTTTTGGCAACATTTCTTTTTTCATTTTTTTCAAAAAAATTTGTCTTTTGTTAAGATAACATAAAATTTGATTCTTTTCTTACTATACTATATTTCACAATTTTTCAAGATTTTCTTTTCTTAGTCTCTAGCAAATGAAATAACAGCATATGGCTAAAAGGCCTAAGGATAAGCCAGCTCTCCAAGGATAATTAGCCCTCAAAATAGATTCTAACTCCTCCTAACAGATCTCCATTCCAATTTTAAATTATCCTCTTGACCTTAAAGACAATGCTCCATGGGAGTAAAACACCTAAAACCACTGCTCATCATAACCCAGGTGAGTTATGAATTTAAAGTTTCTCACAAAATAGCAATAAATCCAGATCCAAAGACAGCCTAGGAAAGCTGTAGAGAAAGTGTTGTCTCTCACCTCAAGGTCTTTTTAGTCCTTATATAATTTAATTGTTTAAAATCTAGGATCTTGACTTTATATGACTTTCTGAAATTATCCAGATATCTCAAAAAATCTGCACTGTAACCTTAGAAGACATCAAGGAAAGGTCAGGCCTGGTGAGCCCATTAGTGTGATCTTGTTGCAGATTTTATCTTGAAAACAAATTTTTCCAAATTTTTGATGGGATGCAATGTAGAAAGTCATGTTGAATAAAAAGTGAATACTGAAGTGAGTATGATAAAATTAATAGTCATCTTGGCTTCAACCCTAACAATGAGTCAACCTAAAACCCTGCACTCAACTCTTCGAGCACTTTGTGGCCTCAACTGAAAAATGTAGCATACTCAACTAAGTTATTTAAAAACTTCCTCTTATGATTTTTCATCAGAAAAACTATAATTAAACATGTCCATCTTGGATTCAGAAAGGAGTGGTCTAATATTCAGTTCTCATTTTATTCTCAAAGCCAAGTAGAAGCTGGTTGGGGTTAGGATAAGTCCACCAGGTCTTTAGGATGAGTTGATCATGCCTCTGTTAGGAAAACACTTCTTTCAATAGCACAAATTTCAAATTTTATTTAACAACCAGAAAGAAGAACATGACTGGAATTCCAAGATTCCTCTAAGGGGAAATAATGCACTGTAGTAATAATATGATAAATCAGCAATTTTCAAAAGGTGTGCCTCAAGAATTTTTAAAACATGACATACCTGAGTATTTCAGCAGGAGTACTGATCTCTTTTCCCTTAGGCTGTCAAATTAAAAAATGACTACAACCAACACAAAAATAACCATCTAATGTGGATGCTCTCTTTTGAACCATAAATATATAGGTTATATAATAGAGTTGCAAAGTTTTTTAATCCTCACCCAAAGATGTGTTCATTGATTTTTAGAGAGAAGGGAAGGAAGAGAGAGAGAAATATCAATCTGAGAGAGAAATATTGATCAGTTGCCTCCCATATGCCCCCCAACTGGCAATCAAACCTGCATCCTAGGATATTTGCCCTAACCAGGATTCAAACCTGCAACCTTTTGGGGTTTGGGATGATGCTTCAACCAACTGAGCAACCCATCCAGGGCTAGAGTTGCATCTTATCGGTCACATTGCATAATAACATTGCATCTGATTGGTTAAATCTTGGTACCAGAAATCCTTATATACAAGAATAGTCACCTGATTTTTTAAAAAGTCATTTGGAGCAAAAGGGGTAGGTAATTAAATATTATTATTTTTGATAAATTAATCAAAATTATACCTACTTTTGTCAGGTCAGCAAAAAATATAATATATTTTTGGTGTGTCACAGAATTTTATTAATTAGTTTATGTGTGCCATGAGATGAAAAATCTTGAAAATCTCTCTGATAAGTCAATAGTATTTTTCCATCATGCACTGGATATTAGTAGGTTATAATATTGGATAGACTTGTGATGCACTGAGAAATGGACCAGTCTTGAAGCAAGATAATTAATGAATGACTCATTCTCTACACTTTTTCAAGGAACTACAATAATAGCTAATATACTAGTATGTTGATATATATTTGAAAAATTACAAAAAATGAACAAATGAATGAATCTGTTTTAACTTCTTCATTTCACAACCAAGATTCAAAAATCTTAGGAATTTATCCCAGACTACTAGCAAACAAAAACTAAAACCCAGATTCTCTGGATTTTCCTCTGACACAGTGTAATTTCCCCTGTTTTTAATCTGTCTGTTTTGTTTTTAAGATCCAGAGAATTTAAGCCCATATCGAACAAGATATAAGTCAACTGAAGTACTGACTTACCTCAAAATGCCATAGAACAGAGCTTTCCTCGAGTGCCTAATTATAGAAATCCCTGGTATATTTATTAAAAATAAAGATTCCCAGGAAACATTGGCCTAACCAGGGTGCTGGAGAAGCACAAGAACACCTAGTTCAAACTAAAAAGAAGAGGGCGAGGAGGCTTGGTCTGTTCAGTTGGCCTGCAATCATACAGGATGCTTTGCTTGCTGCTCCTAAGTCAAAAGACACTGGTGAGAGCAGTGAGGGAGGTGATTCTGAGGGCGAGAAAACACCTTTGAGAGACAGCACTGGCCTTTAAATCATTAATTAAATTTGTAGAAGGGCAGCTACCCAAGAGGTCCTGCAGCTGCACGTTTCATTCCACCTTTTTTATGAGCACGAAGTGCTCAAAGAGTTATGAGTGCAGGGTTTTAGGTTGAATCATCGGTAGGGTTGAAGCCAAAATGACTATTAGTTTTATCATACTCACTTCAGTATTCACTTTTTATTCAACATGACTTTCTACATTGAATCCCATCAAAAGTTTGGAAAAATTTGTTTTGAAGATAAAATCTGCAACAAGATCACACTAATGGGCTCACCAGGCCTGGCCTTTCCTTGATGTCTTCTAAGGTTACAGTGCAGACCAATGTAGAGTTTTTATTTTTCCAATGTAGAGTTTTTATTTTTAGCACAGTGCTAAAATCAGTACTCAGCCATTTCTATGTTCCACATCTCTCACGTGGGCATTTTTACCATTGACCACGAAAGGTTAAAATAGAAATATTTGACAAATGAATGAATGAATGAGGAGTTTCCTCTTCAACCACTAGCACAAGTATATGACACTTTATCTTGATAGTCCTTTTCTAGAATCAATATCATTTCCTTCCAGGGACATATATACTATAAACTACATTATTATGGATATTAAAAGAGAAAATGAAGGAAGAGTCAATGACAGAATTCAGCAAAAATACATGCTAAAGGCCTTAATAAAAATGAAACATTATAAGAAAAAGTAAGTTTGAGCATTACAATTGCAGTCTAGTAGCTATATAAGTGACAAGGAGGGCATGTAGATGTGCTTGAGAGGGCTCTCTGTTTTTTTGTTTGCAAGTTTAATGAAATAAACACATGTAACCCTGGAAAATTCCATGAAAATTGTATGTAATTGTTGTGATGCAAGTTTCACAAGGGCGAAGTCAATGTCTGCTTTATATACTATATATCCCCAGAGCCTACCTGGCACATGGTAGACACTCAACAAATATTGGATAGGTGGATAAATGAGTTGGATAGATAGATGAATGGGTAGATGGATGGATAGATGGATAAATAGGTGGGTGAATAATCTTGGATATTTGAAGGGTGCCATATACATCCTTACAAATATCCTAAGCCCTTATTTTCTTCAGCAGCCAAGCTGTAAGGAAAAATCTTTTCCAACCTTTCTCCTCTTCTGGTGGTCTGCTGGCAATCTCTGGCATTCCTTGGCTTGTAGATGCATTACCCCCATCTCTGCCTTAATGTTTATACGGCATTCTGTGTGTGTGTGTGTGTGTGTGTGTGTGTCTGCCTGTCTGTCTGTCTGTCTCTACATTTCTCATTTTTATGACACCAGTCATATTGGATTAGGGCCCACCTTAATGACTTCATTTTAGCTTGATTACCTCTGTAAAGATCCTATATGAGGTATAGGGGATTAGGATTTCAACATAAGAATTTTGGGGACAGGAGTCAAAATCCAACCCATAACAACCAGTAACAAAAATTAGTGGTGCCACCTAGATTGCATATTATCTGCAACAAAATAAAACTATATTATTGTTTAAGTTTCCCATTAAAGGGGAGAGGATATCCCAGTAACAAATAGATAGTAAGTAAAAATTAGTGCAAACTACCCATTGCTGCTTAGCATTCCTAAAACGTCATTGATATTCTCTTAATTGCTCTGTACCACTATAGTGAGCACATTCATTTCTTGTTTAAACACACAATTGTAGTGTAAACACATTTATAAGAGAGCCTTAATAGATTTACTTCCAACATCAGTTCTCTCATTCTCTTTTACATTTAATAGTTAAATCCCTTCAACATAGTGTTTTTAAAGAAGCTGGCCACCACGATTGGAAAATAAATACCATATATAGTATTACAAACCTTTTGAAAAGATGTCAATCTAAAAGAAATTTGAAAAAATAAAGTCCTCAGAAATTTTACTTACCCAAATAGCTCATTTCCTGACAATGATGAATAACTGAGATTATGCTATTGATAGAAGTGATTTAGCTGGATATATACAAACGATAAAATTCAGCTCATTTTATGTGAGAACAAGTATCTTTATGATGAAGGAAAACAGATATTAAAAAAAAATATCCAACAAAAACTTTAAAGCCTAGCTATGTTGTATAAGTCACATCCATTGGGAGTCTGAAAAACTTCAAGAGGAAAAGATCAAGTTCACTGTTATAGTAACAATCATGGTATTTGGCATTTTTGCTCTATGAAAGAGGCATCAAATATATCCTCTGAGTACACTAGACTCAAAAAAGATAAAATTAAGAGGGCTAAATGTTAAGCCCTACATTCAGAAAGTTCATGGAAAATATGTTTATAATCACACAGACATGAATTTTAACTAGGAAAATAAACTAAGAGTGAAGAAATTCTAAAATATAAAACTTATTTCACTGCCTAAAAATTATAATTGTTCTTGAAGAGAAGAAATTTTTTTAAATCAACCAGGCTTTGGTATAAAATCAAGGATCCATGTGTACTTGAACTAATAATAGAGTTCCACAAAATGAGCTGATAAAGGAATACACTAAAGACAGTATATTTCCTAAATACCAGCAATATTCAGTTAGAAATATCCAACTTTTCAATCACACTCACAATTGCATCAAAATATATAAAATATCTCTGAATAAATTCAGCATATGTATAAATAAAAAATATATATCTACATGCAGAAAAATACGAAATGTTATTGAGCAAATAAAATAAATGAAAATGAATAGCCAGATATTGAGATGGTTTAATACTGTATAAATGTTAATTTTCTTAATCTACAATGTTGAGATTTTTTCCATTGAAAACTTCAATAGAATTTTTTGACAAAATGAATCTAAAGTTTATCTGCAAGAATAATGTGCCAGTATAACCAAGAACATTTTTAGAAAGAAAATTGCACAAGGATTGCTCTAGCAGATATTAAATGTATTTTTATAAAACTATTGTAAAGCTACAATAATTACATAAGTTCAATGGACCAAAAGAGCACACTATGACACCACTTAAAATATGACTGGCAAAAAAACATTTTTTAAAGCTCCTATAAACTTATAAACTTGGACTGCAGTGTAAAAGGAGCAAGAAAAGCATTGACTAATGTTTATCTGAAGAAGGCAACACTGTAAAGTGGATTGCTCAAAGGTAGAAATTTAGCCTGGGAGGCACTTAAAGTTCCTTCCCCAATTCAACTCTATGAAAACGAGGTAGAATTGTTATTCAGATGACTGTGACTCCAAGTCTTTTTTTTTTTTTTTTTTTGTCAAGGTCCTTGTATTTTATCAGAGTGCTCCAGGGGTCCCTGTGGAAGTTAAGTGGGAAAAGAAGTGAATGCATTCAAGTTTGCATGTCATAAAGATCACTTGGCAGCAGTGTGATGGATTAGAGGGTGAAGGACAGGTAGCAGGAACACCAGTTGGATGGTTATTATAATAGTCCAAGCAAGAAGGCTGATGGAGCAGAGTAGCAGTGGAGGTAGACAGGGGGAAATAAAGAAACCAAGAGTTAGTTAGGAGGTGAAATTATCTTGGTGACCAATGACACATTAAAGTATGAACAAAAGTCCAAGATAATTCACAGGTATTAAGTTTTAAGCAACTGGAATAATAAGGAATATAAAGGGATGGATTTAGAAGGAGAAATAATGACTCAATTGCTAGGTCTTCATACTTAAAAAAGAATCTGCATTTTTACATATTTGATATATTTGACATATTTATTTTACACATTTGGCTCACCACACAATTTTATTTGTAAAAAGATTCTGTTGGATTTTTTTTTAAAGGTTGGAAACTATGGAATTTGAATGAGAGTCTCTGCATAGTTATGTCAATTCCCACTTTTAAAAGATGAAAATTAGTGCTTATAAAATCACATGATTTTCATTATTATACCTAATCAGTGTCAAAAATTTTAGCTCTAAAACTTGTGACCCCTCTGTGTTCAGATCACTAGACCACATGTAGTACAGAGAACATCATAAACAATAAACTCTTAACTTGCTAAGGACCTTAAAGTTCTCCTAGTCCAACCCTTTGATTATTCAAGAGTCTGAGTCCCAGAGGTTTGTCCTGGTTCTCACAGCAAATGCTAGAATTAGATTAGAATCTGATAGAGTAAATACTAATCAAGCATGTGACCCACTGCCACATCCTGCCTCACCACTGAATGATCATATATCAGGCAGTAGAATTAATAGCATTTACACTTTGAATAAACTCCACTTCCTCTTAACAAATTAGATTAGATGTATTATTTTATTCAACCCTCACAACTCCATGAATTATAAATAAGATTCCTGCTGTGCAGATGAGGAAATGAAAGTCTATAAAAAAAATAACTTGCTTAAAGTCACATAGGTAGTAAGCATTAAACTTGAACTCAGAGCTTAGTACGACAAGCTCTTTACAAGAGAAATGAAAGTAAACACAGTAAGAACTACTGCTAATTTCACATAGGTCTGTTGCAAGATGGTGAAAAATAAAATATACAAAGTTTGTATATCCTATTAAAATTAGAATTTTAAAAAGTGCTTACTAATACATTTTACCTTGACATCATAGATTACCTTTAATACTACCCTTGCCCTGATATATTTGACCTTTATTTACAGAAAATGAAACATAGCTGTAAGGATTGATTTTTATATCTCTTTCTTCAAAGTAAAAGATGAGCCAAAATCAAATTTCAGTACATCTAATATTTATGCATGCAAAGACAGTCTAGCAAGTGTCAACACTGAGTGTATATTAGCATTATGGAAGATCAGCAGGTATTGGGTGAAAAAGTCATCATCAATAAGAAAATCTCATATAACCATCAACGCAGTTTCAGAATATTGTTTTAAAAATATACACAGTCCCTCATGTAGACTTTAGTTATTTTTAGCAGTATTCCTTAAGATCATTTTTCTAAAATATATAATATTATCAATGCCAGATACAAGAGAACTTTCTTCCTGATAAAAAAAAAAAATGAAATAATTGGCCAATATGGTAAAAAGAAAAACGGAGGGAAACCAAGAGCCCTGGATTCTTGTTCTTGACAACATGGCAGTTACTAAGGGCAAGGACTTAGCTAGCTATCTGCATTCCAATCCTGACTCTACCACTTGCTGGCTGGGTGACAGTGGCCTTTTTGCCCAACTTTATAATGCCTCAATCTACTCACCTGTTAGTGGAAATTATAATAATTACTTACCTCACAGCACTATCGGCAGGATTAAAGTATACTTACAAAGCACATTAAAAATGTCTGTAACAAGGTAAATGTTGAATAAATTTTTGTCAATGAAACAGAATTTCCACAAGTCACTTAACTTGTCTGATCTTTAATTACCATTGCTATAACATGAAAGGATTGCACAACCTCTAAACCCTGCTTGAGTCACCTCTTTGGGGGATAATTAAAAGAGGAAACTATAACATATAATAAGGAAGTAAATAAAGTAGAAGGAAAAATAAAAGCAGAGTCATTGGAAATTAAATCTTGGGAGACTGCTGTTAGGCTCATGGTGTCTTGACATCTGAACTTTATAAACAGTTTGACCTTGGTCAAATCCTAGCTTCTCCTGAACCTGTGTGATGGCTGAGGGATTCCTTAGCCTCTCTGAGTCTCAGAATCCCCATATCTATTTTGGTTTAATAGCAATCTCTACCTCACAAGCAGTCGGTAATGAGATTATGCATGCGAGGTATAAGGTTTGACACACAGTAAGATTGTAACAACCATGAGTTATTATGGTGGTGATAAGAATGATGATCATAATGTCTATAAGGAAATTTAGCAATTTCATAACTAACTCTCCTATCAATTCACAAAAGCACTGTAAACTATAACTATTATATCAAATGTGTGGTGTGAGGCTTAGCTCAATGTATTTGCTTCTTTTAGTTGTCAGGTTTATCACACTTAAATTATAAAAACAAATATGAAAGTAAAAAAATAATTTGCTATCACAACTTGTCTCTTTCATTTAAAAGTGTTTTATTTAAATTTCCATAACTTTAACATTTTCACATGGAATTTTTAATTGATATTAACTATTAGATTATTTAGTTTTCAGTTTCAGGGAAGCAGTGCATTATTAGTAACTCAAACATTGATGTGTGATTGCAAAGCAATAGAAATCTGTCTTTCATATGTGAAGATGTTTCTGTTGGTGTCATTATTGGAGTCATCAGTGCAGCTTAAATAGCAGAATTACTAATAATTGTACCGGCTGAATAGATTTTAGAAGACAAAAATATATACTTTTGACTATATTCAAGGCTTTTCATAAAAAAAAATCTATACCAAATTCATAAGAATGTCCTTGGAAGAAAAAAGATCATGCTAAACATTAATTTTATGTGATTTTTTTAATTCTTATAAAATTTCTGCTTTCTGTTTGTATTTTACTGCATTACTCTTGATAAAATGTGGCAAATGCTACTGAAAAATTAAATAATGTATACAAAAGATAAAAACCATCCAAAAATCTGCCATTTAGAAATAATCACTGTTAATACTTTGAAAAATATTATGTTTGACCTCTCTACAAACATATATACACATATGAATTATATACATATGGTGCTAGATTAATTATATTATACCAAATGCTATTCCTTAATATGTTTTTCTTTCAACAATATGCTGTGGTCATCCTTTTTATCTCAGTCACTGTGGGTCTATATTATTATTTTCATTCCCATACTGTTCTCACTAACACATATTAGCAAAATTTACTCAGTCCATCATTGATGAACACTTACGTTGGTTGCAGGTTTGATACCCAGTCAGGGCCCATACCAGAGGCAACTGATCGATGCTTCTGCCTCACATTGATTTTTCTCTTGCACGCGTGTGCTCGCTCATTCTCTCTCTCTCTCTCTCCACATATATATCCCTTTCTCTCTGAAAATAATTAAAATAGCCTTCTGTAATTATTTTGAGGAATGTGATTATCATCTCCCTCCATAAATCCTTATAGCCAAATAAAAATTTTTAAGAATATTTTCAAAAAATGAGATCCCATCATAAGCAATTTAAACATTTAACATGTAATATATTAACACTATATATATTTAAGTATCTTTACTTACAAATATATATAAAGAACTATATAGGCCATAAAATAATAAAACTATAAAACTGTACTAAAAGACAAGGCCAAAGCTTTAATAAGTGGAAAAATAAAAATGTGTTAGATATGAAGCTTCAATGTTATAATAAAGCTAGTCTTTTCTAAGTGATTCCATAAATTTAGAGTAATCCCATTTAAAATCCCAGGGAATTTTTTGATGATTCTAAATGTTATCTAAATAATAATGGGTGCAAGAATATTAAGAATATTCAGGATAATTTTTAAAAGGAGAATCAGGAGGAGGAGGAGAACAAGACCAAGGAGGAAGAGGAAGGTGCAGTAAAGGGTGGAGTGTATTATATGGCTATCATGATTAAAACAACATGGTACTGGCACAGGAATATGAGATGAGATCAACGAAACAGAATACACATTCCAGGAAGTACATAGTGATCTATCATATGATAAAGATTTCATCTGAAATCAAATGTGAACTATTCAATAAGTAATACTAGGGAAAATTATCATTTTTTGCAAAAAATTAAAGGTAAGTAATAACCTCAGTCTTTACGCTGTAACAAATTCCAGATAAATAAAACATTTGAATTTCTAGAATTAGCCTATAAGCTGTGAAAAGAAAACTATGGTGAGCTGTAATATAATTTTTAAACAAGAGACATCTTTAAACATGTTGCAATATATGGAAATCATAAAGGGAATAAAAGTATCTGTTTGACCATATGAAATTTACATTTTCTGTATGATTTTTTTTTTTTTAAGAAACAACATACTCGATGTTGAGAGTTAAACCACATACTGGTATCATTTTATAACATTTTTATATGAAAGAAAAATTTTAACTTATTATTATTTCCTAAAAAGTTGTTTCATAATGCCTCAGAAATCAGCAGGAATAGCCTGAATCCCAGTCCCCACATCAACTATATAAAAAACTGCTTGGTTCCCTCAGTTCTTCTAAATAAGCATCCATCTGGTGCTTAACATGAATTTTTTGGTTTAACAATTACATCACAATGTAAACCTATTCAATCAGAAGGTATTCAAGTATAGTCTTATTTTATCATGTCAGTAAATCTTACATTTGTCGCCGATCATTTTAAAAGGTATCTCTCAGTCTCAGAGGAAACATTGGGAAAGGGTTTCTTTCCTCCTACCTGACATAAGCTTCCTTCAAGTACAAGATTCCCTGTGAAGTCGTCACTAACTGATGTACAATTTCAACATAAAACACTTTGTGAATTGTCTCCACTCTAATGGAGGATGCACAATGGATCATCATATTTTAGCCTAAAAAATGTCTTTGTATATTTGTCCCTCTGTTTTTCCCAGAAAGACATATGACTATAACTTAGATGAGTATCTGTTTCGGTATGTTGAAGATTAAATGAGTTAATACATGTAAGTCACTTAAAACAGTATCTTAGCACACTGTAAGTGGTCAATAAATGTGAATTGTTAACATCATTATTAGTAAGGATTATTTAGTTTAAATTAAGTCAGAAACAACTTTGAGGCAGGAGACTACTGCCTGTGTGTCCTATTGAATAAACAGAACACGTATACCTATCTGGTACTGGAACTGAAATCAAGAAGCAGATAATGGCTTTGAGCTGCAGGTTCCAGGTCATGATTACTGGTAACTCACCTAGTACTGTCATGACAACAAAGTGGGGGAAAGGGGTGGGAGGTCAAGGGGATAGATGGTCCATTGATATTCTTAGCAAAGTGCATTTAAATTGTTCCTCTCGCAGAAGTCATTGCTAATCATGACAGGGAGGGAACCCAAGGAAGAACGCAGAGACACTTTAGTGGCAGAGACAGCATGGCAGGCAGCATCACACTGACAGCCCAGTAACTGACAGGTCAGATAGCTTGGACTTTCAGAGTAACTGAAAAAGATGCTATTTACAGGAAAGTTTGTGCAAGTGAGAGAAAAGTTGGTGACCTGGGCAGATGGTATGAGGCAAGAGTCATGTTGGGTTCTCTGAAGGGACTCTAGGCTGGACCACAGCTGGCACTAATCCCATTGCCATGCCAGTAATACTTGTTTTTAAAGGTAGAGGGACTGTACCTGGCCAGGTGGCTTATTTGTTTGGAGTATCATCCCGTGCACCCAAAGTTTGAGAGTTCGATTTTGGGTCAGGGCACTTACCTTGGCTGCGGGTTTAACACCGAGTCAGGGCCCATACCAGAGGCAACCGATTGATGTTTCTGCCTCACATTGATTTTCTCTTGCGTGCATGAGTGCTTGCTCTTTCTCTCTCTCTCTCTCTCTCTCTCTCTCTCTCTCTCTCTCTCTCTATATATATATATATATATATATATATATATCCTTTTCTCTCTCTCTAATAAAATCAATGAACATATCCTTGAGTGAGAATTAAAAAAAAAAAAAAAAGTCGAGGGACTGACCTGCTCAGCTTCTGACATGGGCTGGTTTATCCCTCCTTAGGCAACCTGGTGATCCCCCGATTCCCAGATCACCATACTGAGGCCGGACTTAGTGTGGACACTCGATCAACATAGCACACTACAGAATTGTACACCTGAAACCTACATAATTTTATTAACCAATGTCACCTAATAAATTTAATTTTAAAATACTAGCAACTTTAAAAATAAAGTTCAAAAAGTAGGAAGACTGAAAAATGGTACCTAAACGCACATTATTTCTTTTAGAGTATATGTTTATTTAGTAAAACACATGTGCTATTTTTCAGAATAAAGTATCAGCCAGTCTGAACAAATCAACGAACCCTGCGATCTTTTCCAAAAATTCCTGAATTAAAGGACAAATAAAAATCAAACCTTTAGTACTCAGAATGGACAGAACCAGAGATAAGGACAGATTTTCAAATAATAGTATGATAACAAACTTATTATAACCTGGGTATGCTACAGAGTAAATAAGTATCTAGAGTGTAAGACACCTGGAAATTCCCGGAGACTTCACATATTTGTCTGTTTTGGGTCATAAAACATTTGCCTCAAATGAGTCTTCTAGACCCCAGAAAGAGGAAGTTTTCAGCCACAATATTTAATTAGTACCTAATTAAGAGCTTCAACAGGATAAGTGATGCAGGCTTTGGCCCCAATGTTTGTACCTGGATTTGGGCAAACAGTTTCTAGTGAGTCTTGGCTGCCTGACAGCTCTCAGCTGTCATTGGCACTGCAGAGGCCAGGGACGGTGCTGACGCTCGTTGGCAAGAGTACATGAGAAAACATTCAAAGCAAATGGGGAAACCCAACCACGCCAAGTAAACTACTGAAAAGAAAACATGCAAGTCTGGATATAGCAACAGACTCACAGGAATACATTTCATATGGAGCCTAAGTTATTACTCCAGTCACCTGAAAGAGGTCATCAACATCTGCCACGTTTAACAGAGGAGCCAGCTATTTCAAGGATATCTTCAAGAATATGGTTCACCCAGGTAGAGTAAGTACAACTGCCAAAAACCAAATATTCATTTTGATGTAAGTAAAATCCTTGATGAACTGCAATTATTTAATTGACTTGCCTCCAGGGAGCAACCTGTCTTATGCCAAGCCACTGAGGAAATAACATCACTATATACCTGGAAATATCTGAGATTATTCTTTTTTTTACCACTAAGCAACTCTTTTATAAAGGGAAACTGGGTGACTGAGCTTCCTGTACTTTGTTACACACTAGCCAGTTATACGACTTTAGACTAGCCATTTCTGGACCACAGTTTCTTCACCTATAAAATGAGGGGATTTGCTCGAGGGCTCTCTATGAGCTCTTCAGATCTAAAATAATATGATTTGGTGCCACGCATTTATATAGCATATTCCTTCTACAGATTTCACAGTCTCTCAAGAGACTCTCATTAGTATTCTCAATATTGCTGTGAGGCAGGCAGGTGGCAAGGTTTATTATCCCCATTTTTAAAAAAAGAGACAATGAGACAGTTTGCTGACACAGCACTCTCGACCAAGTAGAGACTAGAAGTTAGGTGTCCTGATACTAATCAAGAACTCTGTTAAACCGCTTTGCTACTAAACTAAATGGAAAGTCTCTGATGAATAAAATATTCTGTGCTTGTAGTGGGGGAGGGGAGTATAGTTTGATCATCTTACAGAGATATAATGGTTTAAAACAATGATTTCCAAAGTATAGCCCATACAATATCCCAGGTGGTGTTCTCAGTTCTCACTGACATATCCCTATGCATATTCTCTCTCTTCTGATACAAATATCAAAATGTGCCTCCACTGGAGTAGGAGAATGTTAAATAGTGCATATATGAAAAGGGAAAAGATGGTCAGGTAGAAATAATTAAATTTGCAATGAAAAATTTTCAGAGAATAAACTATAAGATCTTTATTAATGTAAAAAATTATATCTAAATTATACATATCAGTGAAATGAGATTATCATCCAAGGAATAATCCAAACAGGTTTCAGTAGTATGCATTTATTAAGAACTATAAAGGGTCTAAAGTTTTACCCTTTTTGCAAGCTAACAAGTTAGCTGACAGTAGTTTCATGTGTGCTGACAGAAGACACAATACTCCTAGCATAGAGAAAAAGGATGTCATTACTATCAGCAATAGCAGTAGCCACAGTATCATTATTTTTCCTTTGGTTTCCTGAGGCCCAATTCCCATAGGGTGATGCAAAGAGACATTATCTGTACCTGCAGTAGGTTGCATTAAAGGAAACAAACCCTGAACTTAGAGATCCTGAATGGTTTATTGTAATGGACAGTAAGCATCTTTTCTCCAGAGGGAGACACTATCTTCTAAGGTTGTTCACTATATAAACACTCCTGAAAAGACAGTCCAGAACAGAAGCAGTCAGAACCTCTACCTGCTAAAAGTATAGAAACATATGAGACCCCCCTGGAGAAAACCTCCCAACCACATTTTCTGATTTTATTTGATAACTTGAAGAATTGTTTCTAACTGCATTTTTTTAATTGATTTTATTTGACTCTCTGTGTATCTGGTGTTCTGAAAACTCTTAGGTGCTCAAAGCAAATAATGTAACAACGTTAATGAAGAAAAAGACATTTTCCCCAGCCTGAACCCCTTACCAAACGTCTTCTGTTTTTGTCACCATCTTGATAGGACAACAAATTCAAAGAAAAAAAATAACTTCTTTGGTTCACACTTTCCTGCTTTACCCTCACTCCCTCAAACTTATTAAAGTGGGCAACAGTCCTTTCACGAGTAAGAAGATACATGAAATCCACACTGAAATTCATAAAATTCCATATGAACATAATATTGGAATTCAAAATTCCTTGTTTTATTCTCAGGTACCCTGGAAAATTCATATATCTTTCTTATTTCAGAACTACTTGAAACTCCCTTTGTTTCTTTTTATCTCTAAACTTAAAGACATAGTTAAACACCAGTTACGGCCAGATATCTAGAAAACAAAATCACTGGATATCCCAGTCATGGATGCAGGCTGACCATTAAATATTTGCACTTGAGTAAAACTGTGCTCAATGCTCCCACAAAGTTTCTAGCAGCACTGGAGAAGCTACATATGTGGTGTGTGAACATGTCAGGGGGTGGAAGTGCTACTTACCAGCTATGTGACCTTGGTCTGGTTATTAAAGTTCTCTGTGTCTCAGCTTCCTATTTGTAAGATGAAGGTGGCAATACCTACCTCTTAGGGTTTGGGGAAGATTAAATATATATATATATATATATATATATATATATATATATATATAGAGAGAGAGAGAGAGAGAGAGAGAGAGAGAGAGAGAGAGAGAGAGAGAGAGAGAGAGAGACTTAAAACAGTGCCAGGCACATAGATAGCTGCTTGACAAAGGTTTGCTGATGAATGAACTTTCCTAGCTAATGTGAAGACCGTCTTACCAAATGCCAATGTTAACAGCATTTTTGCTAAAATACTGATATTAACAGAAATATGTAGATAGTGAAGAGCACGTTCTTTGCAATCTACATATCATTCCTAGTTTGTACTTTAAAAACTGAGGGTGGGAGGCAAAGAGATGATAATCTATTCACACATTAAAAAAGAACACTATTGTAAAAATTTTGCTGTATTAGATATATCTCATTGATTATTAAGCATTTTCTGCTATGCTCAAGATTTAACATCAAACTCTATTTTTCTCTTAAAATATTATGTATGAAATTATGACTGATGAACTATGACTTTCCCCTCTGTACATAGAAAGCTTGTTTTCATGTAAATATAAATTGTTATTTTAAGTGGAAATGTAAAGGTCTTAAAAGTACAATGAAGTTTCATTCCATACAAACAAATATAGAACAAAAAGAGGAAAAGAAATGGCAATGATATTTTTAACATGACATTTTAGAATATTTCAAGGGACCACAAGAACAAAATAAGTACATCTTGTGTGCAACTGTCTTTGAAGTTCTAATCTCAGTTCATGCCACTAAATCATCAAGGAAGGTTATTTTTAACTGTTATGTAAAAGCTTTAGAAAAAACTCAAGGAGCTCTCTCTGAAAGAAACGTCAAACAGACAGAGGTTTTTGTACATTCTTAGTGTGCTAAGGTGATCTATGCAGGAATCAGAGAGAATTAACTTATCCCAAATTTTTCCCAAAGAGCATGAAAAGATTTACAGAATGGGAATGAAATGTTTTTCTAAATATCTTTTCGGAGTTACTTTGTAACTGGAATGTTTGTGTGTGGCTAAACCACAGTACAGATTTTACCAATTTACAAAATATCATCCCTGAAAACTCAGGGCAAACTCAATCATGAGGGCCCTCTGAGAAGAGCTCTGGCATCCCTGTAATTCCAGAGAAGAGCTTCAACACCAGGTGGAGGGAGGACTTTTCCCTCCTAGGGAAAACCCAGTCAACTCACCCCTCATGACAAGTCACTTTCCTCCCTCCATTCCCTTTTCTCTTCCCTTTTCTCTCCTTTTCCTCCGGTCATCTCTCTCAAGTCACATGCAGATCATTTTGTTCTTGCCTTTATTAATCTAGTCTATCTCTTCAGCAAATATTAAAATTTCCATGGTGTCTTCCTTCACCTAAAATAACTGATAATATGTGTAATACGTAATGCCCTCTCGTGTAGAAAATGTTGTCAAACCATGAGGCAACATTTTGATTGTGAACACACCTTACTTTGTGTCAGTGTGAAAACCCAAGAGCCAATCATCTTTCATCCAAGAAAGTAAGTTTGCTTTCAGTACATACACTGTCGACCTTCCTCTAATCAGGTCTTGAAATGTTTCTTTTGAAAATGAGAAACATAAATGGTGCCATCTCTGCAGCTGAGAAGAAAACAGAAAGTTCCAAATTTCTCTCACACTTTAATGTGGGTGAGCCATGATCTACTGGTTAAAATTCTTGGATTGCTAATAAAAGTCATAATATACGAAATGGTGGTAATTTGGATGAAACAAGCATATCAATCATTGAGGAATGGGCTCATGGCTCTTTATCTGGGCAGAATCATTAAGTAGAATTTATGATATATAATGTATACTATTAAGCAGCTTCCATTAAACTTGCCTGCCAAACTCATTCTACATAGGACGTTTCTAAAAACAAGATGTATGCAAGAGCGCCACCTATAGTAAAACTTCCACATTTATTTTGCAATGCTAAAAACCCATAAAGTTACCAGATTTTGAAGCAGACAATTTTGAGAAAAATATATATATCAAGAAAATAAGATCTTTGGTTTAATTTATAAGTTCAAACCACCTTAAAAATAAATTGTAAAGACTACATTCCAATAAAAATATAAATATGCTAAGGCAACTCTTTCTAATTAAGGAAAAAGTACTGATTTTGCAGATAATTTAGGAATAGCTTTTGTTCTAATCTAAATTAATAATAATTCAAACAAAACCATTGTACTTTTTGTTATTCTTTAAACATTTCTCTATTTTGCTTTCTGTTAAAATGTACTTCTAGCAATCTGCTTTTTTGAAACCTGAAAACAATAACCACTTAAAGTACCAATAAATCAACTTCTTCCTGATGGTTAATTTTTTAGAAAACACATTGCCCAAATACTTCAGCATTAATGCAAGGTAAGTGAAAAATGCTAAGGAAATGGTGACTAGCACTTCTATTATGAAATGTCCTTTCAGACTTGATATCCACAGAAATTTAGTCTTAAATACTTGTTACTTTGACCTAGAAGCTAATTATGAGGGAGTTGAGCCAAAAAGTGAGATGAATAAAAGAAATTTCACTGGTATTACAGAAATAGTTGCCAGAAACAGCTTACAAATCATGAATCTATGCAGAGATGAAAAGTTGAGTCTGAATTATTATTCGACTGGGTCCTTAAATCAATGAAGACGGAAAAAAAAAAGATTACTGTGGACCTTTAATTTTCAGCTATAAAAAGTCAACGTGGTGGCTTGTTCAACAGGGTTTTACTGCAGGCAGTTAAGAGAACCTTTTGCTTTTCATTTCTAAACAGAATATGCTTTAAAAAAAAAAAGTTACAATCAATTATTGCTGCAGATCACACAGGAAGCTGCTCAGCTCTCTGACCCAGAGCGGCCTAGCAGGAAACAAACCAGGAGAGGATGATGCCCTGGAGGTACCCCTCGTTATCTCCGACGGGGCCCTCTTGCTTTTCTAGGGCCCATTGTTCATTTGGGTGAGGCTGGATTTTAAGCAGATTCAGTGCTCATCAAGCAAGGTGCCAGAGAGCACAACGAACTGATGTCCTGTGTTTGCAGAGCACGAGCAGCCGGGACAGCAGCCACTGGCCCACAATGCCCTGTGACGGTGCTTCATCTCGGCCCTGGGAGGCTCACTTCTCAGGATGAGAGGATAATTCACTCGCTATAGCCCATTCAATCTTCAGCCTCTCGGCTGACGCTGCCAACAGAAGTGCCAATTAATGCCAATTACAATGGTGACTTTTCTGATATGGGCACCTACTCTTATAGGCCATCAAACAGCCATCATATATTAATGACTGTCAGTCATTACCAATATGGGCGAAGTTTGAACCAGTGACCTAGAGGAGAACTGCTCTTTATCCTACTTCCAACTCCCTGGACCGTCCAATTCCCCTCCCCCTTTCCTGGCCAATGTTCTTAATTATAGTTTTGTACCTGAATAATGAATGTGCTACATTTTGACAGTGACAATTGCTGAAACCATGACAGCAGAAGTGCAGCTACTGCCTGCCATTTAGCAATCCCTGTCACAGCCTTCAGGCCGGTGAGGTCCAGCTCAAACCTTCAGGGGGCACTACTATTTCCCTTGTCATTCAATCGGCTGTTTTTTTTTTTTTTTTATTTGTCTTTACTACCCCTAAGAAATAGGAGAACATTTTTATGCAGATAAATGTGTCATGGACTTCTATGCAGATGCTGTCATTATGCCTTTCTTATCTGCTCATTATTTTCTATAGCCTTATGAGACAGAAACTCCCCATACAATTAAATACGCTGCAAATTAATCTGGAAATGCACCTTTCAGGCTGAAAAAGGGAAAGCAAGTTAAACACAACAAACATTCTAAATGATAGAAAGGTGTCAAGTTCCTTTTGTAAAACACACATCCTACCCTTTCTTTTCTGGACTATCATTTAAACCTAGTTTGGGGTGCAACCCCTAAATGGCCACTTGCTGTCTGCTGTCTAACTAGAGAGCTATTATGTTTCTAAAGATGCAGAGATGCACCTGACTTAACTCTTAAAATGCTCTCAACCAGCAGTAGTCAGGAATATCTGTTTCACGTTTGTATTACTCCTAGATTTGGGGGTAGGGGGGCTTTAGGAGAGAGAGGCTGTTACTAAGTCTTTTCACTCTGCCTTTCAAGGAGCTTGAATAAATATCCAGCTATTGCCCCACTTTCCTCACACAGCAAAAGAACAAAAGAAGCAACCAAATGGTGTAATAGAATTTAATAGCTTCCAACTCCTTCTCTTCCTCTGAAAGTGGCACCAAAAGACAACTTGTAAAAGAATATTCTGGAATTCCACTTAACACTTCTCCTTCCACAATATGCCCCCCCCCAAAAAAAGGTAATTTCTTATAAATGTTTAATTCCAGTACATCAATTTATAGACCAAGGTTAATCTACCCTATGTACCTCATGAGCTGGTGGCAAAATTAAAGTTAAAACTCAAGCCCAAGGCTTTTTCCACTCTTTTTGGGGCCTTTTATGTTTGCAATCCTAGCAACCTCCTCCTGACACCACACATACACAATTCCAGGCAATTCGCAACCTGACAGGATTTCTAGAATTAGCACCATTTTGCAGATAAGGAAAGAGAAGCTCTGGTTGGGTAAGGCAAACTGCCCAAGACACCACAGCTTATAAGTCGCAGAACCAGGATTAGAACCCAAATATGTTGGGCTCCAAGGAACATGACTGTTCAACTGTATCACATGGCCTCCGTCCTATGGAAATGTATTCGAGAAGGAGGTTGGACTTCTTCAGGCCAATTTAATTTGCTGTGTGAAATCTTCAGGCAACCTTGGAATTTTTGAGATTTCAAGTCACTCCTGGTTACCTTAGAGTAAGCCAGGAAAGGCAGCATCCCATGCTGAATAAAAGTGGCAGACCACACTCGGGTTTCCATTCTTGCTCAGCTATGCTGATACCATAAGGAAAAGGGATGGGCAGTAAGAAATGCTGGACGACTTCCGGCCAAGATGGAGGCTTAGACGGACACGCTAGGTCTCCCTCTACAACTAGAGAGGAATACAACTACTTCAAAACAAAGGATAACTAGAAATTCCAGAAAATAAGACTACACGGAAGCCCAACATATGAAGTTATAAACCAGCGGTGCCATTTGGGCAGGTAAGAGTTAAAGAGGGCAGTGCTGTTTGCGGTCGTACCCAGAGTGGCGGGGCGGCAGGAATCCCGGCTGCAAGCCCTTGGCGGTGCGCGACTCAGGCGCTGGGGAGAGCGGCCGCCGCATCGCCTTGAACAGCGAGGCCCAGGGGGGCGGGAGGACGGATCCCGGTCTCCTAGCTGAATAACTGTGTGAATCCATCTTGGACCCCCGCCCCCAAAGAAAGCACCACAGGGCTGCGAAATAGGTCGCAGACAGGCGCCGGTCGCTGAATTGTGACGCGTACACAGGCACTGCCCCCGACAGCCGGCCCAAGAAAACAAAACGCATCTGTCAAAATGTGGCAGACAACTATAGAAATCCCGGTGACACAGCTCACCAGGCAGCAGATAGAGAACCTGACAGATGAACAGATAAGAAACCTGTCAGAGGCTCAGTTCTGGGCCATTGTTATCAGGTGGCTTACAGAATTCACAAAAGAGCAGGAAAAAGATAAGAAAGAAGCGAAAAACATTCACAACGAAAGGAACAAAACCACATATGAGACAGATGGTGAGGAAAAAAAATCCAGAGTTCATTTCAACAAACTGGAATATGGAGAAGGAACAAGCAGTCAACCAGTGCAGAGAGAGGAAATGGGAAGCAACAATGAGAGGATCAGAAACCTCTGGGACAGCTATAAAAGGCCCAACATAAGAATCATTGGTTTGCCAGAGAGCGAGGAAGATGAACTAGAACTTGAAAAATTGAGTGAAAATATAATAAAGGAGAACTTCCCAGACTTGGGGAAGGGAATAGACTTGCAGGTCCAGGAAGCAAGGAGAGTTCCCAAGAGACTGGACCCAGGGAGAACCACTCCAAGACACATTATAATCAAAATGTCAAAAATTAAAGATAAAGAGAGAATCTTAAAAGCAGCAAGAGAGAAGAAAAGAATTATGTACAAAGGGGTCCCAATTAGACTATCAGCTGACTTCTCTAGGGAGACCCTGCAGGCAAGAAGGGACTGGCAAGAAATATTCAAAGTAATGAAAATCCAAAACCTACAACCACGAATACTCTATCCAGCGAAATTGTCATTCAGAATAGAAGGACAGAGAAAGTGTTTCCAGGACAAAATAAAACTGAAAGAGTTCATTAGATCCAAACCACTGTTATATGAGATGTTAAAGGGACTGGTTTAAAAAACAGAAGCTAGGGAGATGAAACAAAGGCAAACTAAACAGGCAACGAGAGTGGAAAAGGAACTGTGGGTACGGGAAGCATATTGGGGGGAGGTCAACAGGGAGGGGGAGTGGGGAGAGGGAGGGAGATGATATAGGAATTGGGGATCATGGTAGGAGGGAATGGAATAGACGGAGAGAGGTTGGGAGGAACTGTATTCACAACTAATGGACATAATCTAAAAGGGGGGGACAACTGGAGGGAGGGGGGGCCACCGGGTGGAGGGGAGCAGAGGGATGGGAAATTGGCACAAATGTAATATTTTAATCAATAAAACACATTAAATCTGAAAAAAAAAAAAAAAGAAAGAAATGCTGGACATGTTTTTTTCCTTTAACACTCCAAGAATGTGAATCCCAAAGGGCGCCATCTAATAAGACTTTAAATAAAACACAATGATTTTATTACTATTATTAGTGACCATTCACTGAAGTCAACTGAGAGTTTAATATACATTATACACAATTTAATCCTCACAATGGGTATTATTATCCAAGTCAATGGATGAATAAACTGAGGCTCAACCAAGTTCTGTAAGTTGGATAAATGTATCAAACTCAAGCTGAGATCTGAACATGGGACTCTCAAATGCCAAAGCCAGAAGCTCTTTCTCATGCACCTCTCAGTCAGATCTTTGGTCTTGTAGCTTTCTGTGTTTATTTGTTTTGGGGGGAAAGAACCCCAATAGGCTAGTCTAAATAAACTAATACTGCCCAGGCTTCAGGGAGGTAACAGGTGGAAGAACATGTGGAAAAATATTTGTTAAAATATCAACCTCATGAGAAAATATCCTAAAATGACCCTTTACCCTGGTAGCATATTTTAAATGACAGAGACTTTTCCAACTTTGAGAGAAGGTTGGAAAAAAATAAGACCAGTGCACACAGAAATGGACTGTAGAGGTCTAGTAAAAATAATAATAAAGGCGATCTCTCTCTAGCTTCACCCTTCCTTTCAAAATAGTAAGTAGATGAGCTTTCCTGCAGTCTGAAGAAAATGCCACAAAAACACAAGCTGGTGTGGACCAGTTAAATCGAGTTTTTGGAAAACACATGTGGATCCATCCCTCCTACCATTCTGGACAAGCTCAGGCACAGTATTTCCTTTACATAAAGTATATTAACACTCAAGAAGCCCTCTGAGTGCTATGTAAAAATATGTGAAATATTATAAATAATCCAAAGGATTAATTTTTCCTTAAAACTAAAATTCTAATCCCTTGTGTAACAAAGCTTCAAAGGGTGACAACACCATAGTCATATGAGGCCATTCTGGACCAAACACAAGGAAATTAGCCTGGATGATAACCAATTTTAAGGTCACAGGAAGAAAACAACTAGGATCCAGGTATAATAAATATCACAGGGGTTGAAATGCAAAGTCATGAAAGATTAAAGGAAATAATAAAGTATTTGTGACTTCAGGAAATCTGACTTTGAGGAAATGTGTCACACCCTGAGGAATTCACTAATAGAAAAGTCACTACTGAAAAGTAGGCATTATTTGTTGGTACAGCTGAAACTAAACAGCTTCTGAGTCTGTGGAAGTCTTACACGGAATGCAATGTCAAGAATTTCTGACAAGCGTTCGGCGGAAACAACTGAGGGTGTCTTTTAAAAGGACAAAAAATTGCAATGTTCCATTCTTGAGGCCAGACAGAGAAATGCCAGTACATATGTAAAACAAGGGGAAAATAAGGGTGGGAATTTTTTCCTAAAAAGGAACATAATGAAAAAATGGGAACATCAAGAATGAAAAAAAATGAAAACATGAAATAAGACACTAAATAAACTAGTTAGAATTTAAGACAAAGATTAAAAGGTAAATACTGAGCTGTAGGCATGAGTCTTCTCTCTGTTCCCACTCACAGGATCTAGCAATTCCTCATCCTGAAGACCTTGAAGCCCCCTCGGACTTGCAAATCCCAGCTGACAGCGTTTGTCTCCTTTACTACATTTATCTTCCTAAACATAATCATCATTTTCTTTCTCTGCCTACATTTGGAATGCCACGATTTCAACTTTTAAACAGTTTGTATGCAAGATGTTGTTTTATGTAAAGAAGAGAAAAGACTGACAAATCGAAACCAAACAGGGAAGGATTATAAATATTTTGCTTCACTATTGCAGCTTTCTCCATATGCCTCAAATAAAACATTTTCAATCAAGCTCTGCTTCTGCAGAAAGCTTACCAACAAAGTAGGTCTTTATTAGTGTCTAACATGTGTAAATGTAATTAGCTTTTTAAAAAGGAACAATTGAAATATGATGTTTATAGAAAGGAACTAGATTTTTTTTTCCCCCCAAATGAAATCTGAAACTGCAGAAGCTATTGACAGACTGATGGCTGGGTCGGTTGCCAGACGCTGTTAGGGAAGTCAGTATGAAGGTCACTAATTTCATTCTGTTTTATTTCAACAAGACCTTGAAACAAAGAACGCGGCCTTAAGTACAAGGTGAGGAGGGATGGGTGATGAAACTAGTGCTCTACTATCAGTTCTGGGTGATTTTAAAAAATAGATAGTATTTAATCAGAATGTATCTTCTAAATTTTATCGTAACAGTAAAAATGACTGAGAAGAGGGTGAGAAAATACTATCTGCAGCAGTGACAGATTTTAATTTTCCCAATGTTCCTTACATTTTCCTTTCTATATCCAAAAATTGTTAAGTGAATTGTCTGGGATGTGTGGAGGGTATTATTTGGGAAGTTTCTGGACTTTCTCCATTTATTAATAGCCTCTATGCAAAACTCAGATACAGTCTTTTGTTTTGTTAACTTCATTTTTCTCATTAATTAACAGTGGAATCACATTAAAGCAATCCATTTTCTTACAATGGCCATTCAGATTATTCTTTTAATAAATTTTACTTGTTTAGAGAAGGGGGATAGCATCACACTTAGAGTAACAGCTAAAAATACTTGTTTTATTTCTGTCTCTTATTAAAGAAATAACTCCAAGTAAACTCATACATGGCCTAAACTGTGTGGTATGAATGAAATGATTATGCACAGTCGAATTACAGTTTGGAGAAGTTTCCTTAAAATCTAAATACAAAACCTCAGCAGTATACATCTCCTTTTTTAAAAGTTTTTTTTTTTTAAGCTCTGAATTTATTTGGAAATATACATTATGTTGTCTACACACAGCACACAGAACTAAGGGAATAAATCTTGTAAACAGCATAAGAGGAAATTAACTGAAAAAAAACTGATTAATTTTAAAAAAGGAGAAATTCTAAAATGTTTTACTGGATAGACACAAATTCAACAAATAAACCAACAAATGAGGCAAGGTATCAAACAGGGCCCTCAAAGCCCCAAAACTCTCAAGGTGACATGGATTTTATGTTACTTGAGTCAAGCACCAGATCTGAGCTCTGTCAGGACACCCCACCCCCAAAGGTATGAAGGCCAGAGCCAACCTTTTAGAGACAGTATGGCCAAATCAGGGTCTTGAAATATGGTCCACTGGGTATCTGTCTGCCCCAGGATAGAAAAGAGACTACAAGTAATCCCTCGCTATATCACGATTCACTTATCACAGCCTCACTGTACAGCGGGATTTTTTAAAATATTGTATCTAATTATTTATCGCAGATTTTTTGCTATATCGCGGTATTTTGCGGTACCATATACATATGTTGTTAAAGTTACATAGGTTTAAGAGTGTAGAGTAAATTTAAGGTTCCTACTTCGTGGGGGGGTCTGGAATGTAATACCCGTGATAAGTGAGGAAATACTATATATGTTTCCATTTGGCTGCAGAAACTTCTCCATTAAGCAACTCCTTCCAAAACCTCCAGTCAGAAGACAGCATTACCTTTGGCTATGAACTGAATGTCTGTGTCCCCTCAAAATTTGTATGTTGTAACCCCTCACCCCCAATGTGATGGTATTTGGAGATGAGGCCTCTGGAAGGTAACGGGGTTATGCAAATGGATGCCCCAGGATGGGATTAGTTCCCTCATAAGAAGAGACAAAGAGACCTTATTCTTTTCTTCTTTCTCGCTTTCTGCCATGTGAGGACACAGTAAGCAGGCAGCTTGTGTGCAAGTCAGGAAGAGAGGCCTCACCAGAAGCAGACTATGCTGGTTCCCTGATCTCAGACTTCCAACCTTCAGATCTGTGAGAAATAAACATTTGTTATTTAAGCCACCTAGTCCACGGTAGTCTAGTTTCAGCCGCCTTGATGACAAAGTCACCTGATTTGATATACTGGTGATAGACTAATTCTCCTGTATCTATAGTAACCCCCTCTACCAACACTTTTTCAAATCCTATTTGACACCTCCCTCTCACAGCTACCAGGACCGTGGTGTTTCTGGGGTACATGGGCTGAAGGTCGAGCATCACAGTTTGCCCACTACCTCACTAGACTCAAGGCTTGCTCCAAGTTGTCCCAGGACTACAACTCCCTATCACGGCACCTTGCAGCCATTCTTCTGAAACAACACTATCTTTCTGCTGTGTAGCTTGCAGACTTGAGGGTTCCTGGCATAGTCCTTGCCACATAAGACAGGTGGATACGTCTCTGTAGTATTAGTTTCTATGTTGATTCCAGTGAAATCTCACTCTCTTAACAACCTCTTTGTCTCCTTTTATTTTGATTTACCTCAAGAAGCCATAATCATTACTAGCCTGGCCCTCTTTATGCTCTGGCATGGGTGTTCTCTGCCTCAAAGTCAGTAGCAGGAAAAGAAGCTCAGTAAGACCTACAGGTGCAAATTTCACCTCTTACTTCTGGCTCTTAAATTCTTCAGATATGGTATTTGCCAACCCGCTTTAAATAAGGACAAGACCTCCCCTGTGCTATTTCTGGAGTGCCAGCTCCCTTAGGTTTTCTCCACCAGACCCCTAAGCTTCCCTCACTCCTGAAGCACATTTCTGTATGACCCCCAGAGTGCCCAGTCGCCAGCTCCCCCCGTTCATCTAACACAAGAAGGTAGACAGGCATACACTGCAGATTTCATAGACTTCATAGCTTTGGGGTACACAAAATAATTTTGCTTCTCATTTCCTCCCAACAGTTATCAGATTGCACATTTTTACATAGGAATTTTAATCAGTTAATTATTCACAATGTTCTTACTTACAAAAATGTGGGGGGAAATATTCATTAACAATTTTTGAAGACTTCAAGTCCTTAAAAGTTTATAACCTATTTTGAAAACTTACATACACATAATAACAGCAACTATGCTAGCAAATAGAATTTATAATCAGTGTTGGTAATCTCTTAAAAGTTTTTATTTGTTATATATTAACTTCACAAAATAATATTACAGTGGAACTGCTGCTTCATGAACTTCATATATGAGGCATTAGCTTACATGGCTTGCTTTTCTGAATTAATGCTTAAATGTTTTAATTTTAATGAAAAATACTATTTAATGTAATATCTAGCCTAAAGTGTCCCTGAAGCTTCAATTGCAAACAATCATAATAAAGAATGTTCTTGTTTAATCTACAAAATAAGTACATTTGATTTTAATTACTTGGATAATGACTAAGCAAGTACATCAGGCACATCCCTTCCAAGAGATAATGAAAGACACAGAGGAGCAAACAATATTCCTGCGAACAGACCATCACATTCTGACTCTGAGGATGACTCCACTAATGAAAATCTGTCTTTGCAAATGACTCGTCTTCTGAAGACTGCTCTGAATACGCTGAAAATCAGAATGATGCATGTGGAAATGAAATTAATCAATATGAAGATGGGGAACAGCAGTCTATCACAGAAAGGCTGGTGGATAATAATGAAATTGAGGAAACAGTCAGTGGTAGAGAACAAATACAAGCACTGGAAATGTCAATGATAATAATGAATAAGTAACTAATTCTTGAACTTCAGAGGAAGAGTTAGCACACAAAGACAAATCATCATCCAGAAAATTGACAAAGACACGCAGCCATAATTACTTCTAAGTTTACTCCAAATTTATGAACTCACTAATATGGTAGTAAATTTAACAGAAAGTGGAGAAGAGGGTCTGAAATTTTCAGAACTTTATGTCAATAGTAAAACTATAAGTTTTACTGTTCAATTAGATTGGAACAATGTCGGCGGCGGCGGCGGCGGCGGCGGCGGCAGCCGTCCGTCTCGAGAGACGATGGCGTAGCTTCTTGAGAGTCTATCTGCACCGCCGAGAATGGCTGTGCAGTCCGATTCGGGAGTGACAATCCCTGCCGCACTTGGTACAGGTGAAGGCAGATGGCCGTTGTTGCTGCTGCTGACGCTGCTTCCGCCTCGATCTTTTCTGGACCGCCTCCTCGTTGCGTGCAGCCTCTGCGCGTGACGTACCTTGCCTGTCCGCGAGCCTCCAGGCTAGGCGGTCGTCTGCTTGAACTTCCCATGTGTTGAGATTGATGGAGCATTGTGTCATGTCCTTTTTGCAGATGTCTTTGAACTGCAGTTTTGGGCGCCCTGTCATCCTCTGGCCTTCTGCTAGCTCGCTGTAGAGGAGGTCTTTGGGAATACGGCCTGCATCCATTCTTTTGACATGGCCGAGCCACCTGAGACGTCTCTCACTAAGAACTGCATGCAAACTGCTCATGTTGGCTCGCTTCAGCACCTCGGTGTTGGGGACCTTATCCTGCCAGGCGACATGCAGGACGCGTCGCAGGCACCTCATGTGGAAGCTGTTGAGTTTCCTTTCGTGCCTTGCGTAGGTGGTCCACGTCTCGCTGCCATAGAGGAGAGTGCTGAGTACGCAGGCTTGGTAGATGCGCAGTCTGGTTTTCTCAGTGAGGCTGGAATCGTTCCACGCTCGCCGGTTCAGTCTGGCCATAACTGTGGCTGCCCTGGCGATTCTCCGGTTGACCTCCAAGTCGACTGACAGAGAGCTCGAGATGGTGGACCCGAGGTAAGTGAAGTCGTTGACAACCTCCAGGGTGTATCCGTCGATGGTGATGCATGGGGGAGTCCCCGTGCCTTGAGCCATAACATTTGTCTTCGTCAGGCTGATGGCTAGTCCGAACTCCTTGCATGCGTGGGAAAGGCAAGTGACTAGCTGCTGGAGTCCCTCTTCGGAGTGTGATGTCAAAGCTGCGTCATCGGCGAAGAGCATCTCACGGATGAGCACCTCTTTGACTTTGGTCTTGGCTCGTAGACGGGCCAGGTTGTAGAGCTTGCCATCGGATCTGGTGTGAATGAAGACACCCTCGCTGCAGTCCTTAAAGGCGTATTGGAGGAGCATGGAGAAGAAGATTCCGAACAGCGTAGGCGCGAGGACGCAGCCCTGCTTTACTCCGCTGCTGACTGGGAAGGCCTCAGAGGTTGCGCCGTTGTAGGACACCGTGCTGTGCATGTTGTCGTGAAAGGACATGACCACAGCAAGCAGATGTGGTGGACAGCCAATCTTCCGTAGCAAGCTGAAGAGTCCGCTTCGACTGACCAGATCAAACGCCTTCGTGAGGTCAATAAAGGCGAGGTAGAGTGGTTTATGCTGCTCGTGACACTTCTCCTGCAGCTGGCGTAGGGAGAAGATCATGTCCACTGTTGATCGGCCAGCTCTGAAGCCACACTGGGACTCTGGGTAGATGCGGGAAGCAAGGGTCTGCAGGCGGGCAAGAGCGACCCGGGCGAATACTTTGCCGATGACGCTGAGGAGAGAGATGCCCCGGTAGTTGTTGCAGTCACTGCGGTCTCCTTTGTTCTTGTACATGGTGATAATGTTGGCGTCTCTCATATCCTGGGGGATGTAACCCTCCTTCCAGCAGCGACAGAGTAGATGGTGGAGCGGCTGTAGCAGGACTGGTTTCCCGCTCTTTAGGATCTCTGGAGGGATTCCGTCGCTTCCTGGTGCTTTCCCGCAAGCGAGGCGGTCGATGGCTTTGCCGAGCTCTGCCGCAGTAGGTGGGGTGTCTAGCTCCTCCATGACTGGTAGGTCTGGGGTGGCTTTAAGAGCAGTGTCTGTTACGGTGTTCTTCGTTGCGTACAGCTCGAGGTAGTGCTCGGTCCACCGCCGCATTTGCTGTTCCTGGTCAGTGATGACCTCACCTGTCTTGGACTTAAGGGGGGCAATCTTGGAGGGGATTGGGCCTGTTGCCTTCTTGATACCCTCATACATTCCTCATGCGTTGCCTATATCAGCGGCTTCCTGAATGCTTCTGCACAGGTTTAGCCAATAGGTGTTGGCACAGTGGCGGGCGGTCTTCTGGACTTTGTTCCTGGCAGCCCGTAGAGCTTGAAGTGTACTGGGAGTGGGCGTGGCCTTGTAAGCCAGTAGGGCCTTCCTCTTAGCCTCGATCACGGGTTCCATTTCTTCCCAGTGAGCCTCGTACCAGTCAGCGTTCTTCCGCTCTTTCTTCCCGTAAGCAATAATGGCGGAGTTGTATATGGCGTCGCGGAGACGTGGCCAATTGGATTCGATAATGTCATCTGCCGCCACTCCCTCGCCGAGTGCATCTTCCATCTTGTTGATGAATTGCTGGGTCTTAACTGGGTTGCTGGCACAACTGGTGTTGATGCGTGGGCGACCCTTCATCTTGGAGTGGTGCAACCTCTTCGGCATTATGCGCACCTTGCTTACCACGAGGGCATGGTCCGTGTCGCAGTCTGCACTGTGGTAGCTGCGGGTGAGGAGGGTGCTGCCAATATCCGTTCTTCTGGTGATGACGAGGTCAAGCTGGTGCCAATGGCGGGAGCGGGGGTGCCTCCATGACACCTGGTGGATCTCTTTGCACTTGAAGAATGTGTTTGTCACGCACAGGCCGTGGTGACACAAGAGCTCAAGCAGTCGCTGACCATTCTCATTGATCTTTCCTCTCCCAAAGTTTCCAAGGCAGGTGGGCCAGGCCATGTGGTCGGTTCCTACTCTTGCGTTGAAGTCTCCAAGGAGATAGAGAGCGTTACTTCTGGGAATCTTGGATAACGCTTCGTCCAGTGCATGGTAGAACTGTTCTTTCTCTTCGGTGGTGGCGCAGAGGGTTGGGGCATACGCGCTAAGAATGCTGACTGGGCCGAAAGTTGTTGACAATCGGAGGGTAAGTAATCTCTCTGTGCCTCCTGTGGGTGGCTCTATGGAGTTAACCAGCATGTTCTTCACAGCGAACCCAACACCGTGCTGTCTTGGTTGGTCCGGAGACTTCCCTTGCCAGTAGAAGGTGTAGTTGGTTTCTCTGATAGTTCCGTTGTCGGCCAACCGGGTCTCCTGTAGAGCCGCAATGTCGATGTTTAGTCGTGCCAGTTCCCTATCGATGACAGCGGTTTTCCTGGCACCCTTGATCCACGGAAGGTCTGCAGTAAGTCCGGGGCACATGGTCCTGATGTTCCAGCTAGCGAGGCGAAGAGCCGGAGGCTTCTTTCTTGTTGTTTTCTTGGAATTAACTGGTGCGGGTGTTTTGTGGCCCACTTTTCGAGAGGCGCCTCTCTGATCCCCACGCACCCAGTGGGGCAGGTGAGCCATGGCGAGACGGTAGCTGTCCAGTGAGGTGCGATGACCTCTCCCACCGTCAGAGGAGACCCCTGGCGCTCGTTTCCTTCGCCAATCGGATGAGCTTATAACCGGTATCTGTCTCCTCCCGTGTTGAGTCGACATCTTGCGATGACGCTGGAGTGTCCTCTCAAGTGAAACTGAAGCTACAGAGCCTGGGCAGGGTGATATGGAGGGTCTGCTGTTGCCCATGCAGCAGACCCCCCCTCTCTTCGCAGCTGAAGGGTCCAAGGGAAAGACAAAGTCAATACAGCTTGGCTTCAGGTGCGCCGCAGGAGTTGCCGGTGTTGACTACAATGTCAAACCGCCTTAGGGACTCCGGCTCCAGATTTTCTGTCGGGGTTTACTCCCTTAGCCTTTCCCCTGAAGAGGTATGCCGCAAGGCAGCGGAGGTTTTTTGGAGTCAGAGTTTTCCTTCTCTGATTTTAGAGATGTCCTTCCTCTTTCCTCCTTTACAGTCTTGAGGGCAGCATTTACAGGCTAAAATAGAAAACTGGCAGTGTAACCTTCTAAGCAGATACTACCAATACCCTGCTTGGGTATACTCACCCAACAATAAACATCTCTTAAATGTCCTCCAAGTGCCATGCCTCGAATTAGTAAATGGCAGTGCAATGGCAGCCAAACATTTGGATCAGTTTCACTAAGTAAACCACCAACACAAGTAGGTTTTTAAAACAATAGAATAGTGTCTCATTTTATTAAAAATAATAACTATTTTTAAGCAACTTACCAGCAACACTGAATAAAAACCTGGCTGTGTTTCCCACTGTTTCAACTGCTCCTCAGCTGGCTTTAACACAGCAGTATCCTGACTGGTGGCCTGAGTTAAGACTTGAAGAACAACAGTGCTGGCACTATTGAGATCCATGGAAACCAATTGGCTCAGTCCGAATAGCCCGGCTCTCCAGCTTCCACTGTCCAACACGAAGTGGCGTCGGTTGGTCCCGCGCCCCACGCTTGCAAGTCCACGCGCCGCCGCCCACTGATGCCGAAAGCGGCTTCTAGGAACGCGCCATGTTCTGAGTCGCAGCTCTAAACGATGCGGACGCTAGAATATCGCGTCACAGACATCCACAGCAATAAAAAAGATCAAAATACTGATACACAAAACAACACAAATGAATCTCAAAAAGCATTATGCTAAGTGAAAGAAGCAAAGCATAAAAGTCTACATGAAGTTCTAGAAAATGCAAAATTATAGAGACAGAAAGTAGATCACTGGTTGCCTTGGGCTATGGGGCTAGAGGAAAGGATGATACAACAAGACACAGGATAATTTTTAGGGAGATGGAAATGCTTTAATCTTGATTCAATAGTAGTTATGCTACCGAAAAGCAATTTGGGGTCCTGCTGCCTGCCGCCACCCTCTAGGCAAAATTCCAGAAGCAAAGGTTTGGTGATAAAGAAAGTCTATCCAGTCACAGCTTCAATTACTTAAGCCTATCAATTAAGGCTAAACTCTAACACCTGGGCCCTGCTATCATTTCCCCCTGTTTTAATCACCTTATTTCTATAGGGCTAGCCCTATAGATTGGAACAATGAAGCATAAGAGAATAGCAGTGGGATTTGAGACTAGAAAGTTCTACTGGACTTCCAGGGACCATTTGAAAATGTCAGCATAGCCCTGGCTCGTATGGCTCAGTGGATTGAGCGTCGGCCTGCGAACCAAGTGTCGCTGGTTCGATTCCCAGTCAGGGCACATGACTAGGTTGCCTGCCAGGTGCCCCGCGGGGGGGGTGTGAGAGGCAACGACACATTGATGTTTCTCTCCCTCTCTTTCTCCTTTCCTCTCTCTCTAAAAACAAATAAATAAATTTAAAAAAAGAAAATGTCAGCATAAATCTTCTTCTTTAACTGACCTTGCTTGTTTTTTCATCACCCTGTTCCATGGCCACAGTCTTTCCTTGGTCCCTGTTGTCTGTCACAACAATATGACAGTTGTCAGTCTCTCCGTCTTCCACTTCTCTAAGTCCAATCTTTAAAGTGTAGATGTTTTCAGTCTCAATTTCATTCTGTTTATTAATTTATTAACTCCATTTCCCTCATAACTGCTGTTATTTGTAGTACTAACAGTGAATTCACACATCGATGGAATGGCACCTGGAGGAATTGTAGTTCCCTGTGCATCTAAAGGCCAAATGCCTACTGCTCCATTTTGAATGCTGTCTAGATGATTCTTGGCTACTGTGCAAATAATATATTCTCTGCACATAAATATTCTTTTTTCTCACTACCAAACTCCCCACTGCAAAAGAATCATTTGAAACCAAGGCTGAATTTATTTCAATAAGGGTATTATTTAACTCTGTCGAGTCTTCTAAATATTAGGTAAACTTGCAAATAGTTTATATTTATTCATCTTTTGTTGATTTCACATAAACCTTAGGTTTCTCTTTGTGTATTTGTTCTAAATTTTTTACATAAACTCAACATGTTACATTTGGATGTTATTTCTTTTTATCTTATAACTTGCAGGCTATGTTTTCCTCAGATAGACCTTACTCGACCTGAATCCTGGCATTTAATAAGCATTAAATGTTTAAAAGTAAGAAAATTACTTTGAATACCAATTCTGAAATCTACATACAAATAGTATGTATAATTAAGAAAAATGTTTTGCTCTATCTCTATATAATTCAACAAATCAGCAAATCAAAGAATCTGGACTATTAGAGGGAGAAAATATTATTGCTACTTGATTTCTTGGCATGTAGTAGACACTTGATACATGAAGTGAATAAATAATTGAGTGAATAAATAAATGTATCAGTATGTCACTTGTTCATTTTATCGTGTCATAGAAAAGGAGTAAACTGAGATAGAAATGTAAAAGTTACAGGGCGTGGTGGGATAATGGGTGGAACACATCCTCTGTACCAGCTGCTAGCATGGGTAATGGGCATATAAGAAGACCCTTCCTGCGTATGAGGAACCCCTGGGCAGAGAGTGGAGACAGAGAAGCCAATTCTGTACAAGGTGTTACAAGAGTGTGGAGGAAGTTAGGACTGTCAAGAAGAGGTTTAAAGGCTCCATAAAGGAAGTGTGACTAGTGTAGAAAAAGTGAATGAAAATTCTAGGCAAAGAAAGTAGCAAGTCATATGCTTTAAAAAGGGTTAAGAAAGTAAATTTTATATGTATTTTACCAAAATAAAAATTTTTTTAAAAGAAATAGCAAGTGAGAGGCACAGTGGTGTGGAAGACTATAATATTGAGGAATGTATTTAGTAGAAAATAGTCTATGTGAGTAAATGTTAAAAAAAGTGAATTAAAAAGATAAGTTGGATCCAGACTATAAAAGATGTTGTATGTGATTATAAAGAGTTCAAAATTGACCTTGCATTTATTTATTATTGAAATTTTGCTTTGTGTTATTTTAATACTTACATTGATCATGAAGTATTTATTTAATAAAATAGTTAAAAGAAAAATTAAATTTAAATCATTTATTGAATGCTGACCATTTGCCAGCCATTCAGAGGAAAATATAAGCAGAATGAGATCTGTACATCCCGGAAATAAACAACATGAAGGAAAGATAGGCAGGACTAAATGACTTGCTTTAGCCAATGAAATGTAATTGGAAGTGAACGTAACATATGTCCACAATGAAACAGTTAA
The DNA here is from genome assembly GCF_987537825.1 of Furipterus horrens. Taxonomy (NCBI): domain Eukaryota; kingdom Metazoa; phylum Chordata; class Mammalia; order Chiroptera; family Furipteridae; genus Furipterus; species Furipterus horrens. The sequence goes on along the minus strand of NW_028327182.1, from coordinate 22,569,052 downwards.
TTGCTGGCCCTTCATTGCCCAGCCTACACTTTTTATGCCATAGGGGAGAGTCATAACATCAAAGAATTCTGGAATGTTAGGAAAAGTCTTGTAGCACATTTTATATAAGTGAGAATGAAACTACAGTAAATTAGCCACAGAGATCTAGGGTTTATTATTGCAGCATAACATAACTTATTCTCACTAATACACTAGGACAGCATCCAAGTCTCAGAAGGATATGCCCTGTAATGTTGACATCAAGCTTGTTCAATGCTTTGTTGGGTTTATCACCAGTCATATGGTACCCCAGATTTTTGGTAAACAAAGTTAGAAACCAATATGTTTTTTAAATACATAAGTCCTCACTAACTCATATGAAAGCTTACTTTTTTTAGACATACAAATTTACAAATATTGCCAGAATTCATACAATTGCAAGATGATTTAGAAAACACTGACCTTAACACCATCCCAATATTTCAACTTCTCTTTAACCTTATTCTTCATAACCTCCATCATGTCATAAACACTGTTCTCCAGGAAGCTAAAAAGTGGATTCCCCTCATGCCTTCCTGCCTCTGCATCTTAACTTACACTATTTCCTTTGCCTAGGATTTGTTGTGCCTGCCATCTGCTAATATCCAAATCCATTAGACCACTATTTTCATAATTTTTTTCATTGTTCCTTTACACCTATATGCATGCATATACACAATCACACACTTGTAATAAAAACAAAGTAATCTTTCCCCCAAGTGAAAGAAAGGGAGAGGAACTAAATTTTATTGAATATCTTATTGTGTACTTGGCACTGTGTGATACTTTGTCCATAAACTCCCAGAGCACTTTACTTATTTCTCTCCTGTGATATTGAAAACTTTATGCTTTATGTGGTATATGATTATTTATCGGTTTTGAGGACAAAATCATTGTCATTCACAGGTCCATTACGAGTCTGGCATATAGTAGACTCTCGAAAAATATTTTTTAATGAGTAAATACTTTCAAATATCTCTTAAATGTCTTCAACGTGTATTTATACTTAAGGGAGCTGTGAAGAGGAAGGAATATGATGAGAAATTAACATTGTCTTTTGCCTCTCTACTATATACCTGATTTCTTGACTTACAAACATTCCAATGCCAGGCTTGCAGGATCAATTTTAAACCTTATTCTATCCTAAAAGAAGCACAGAGATCAGGGTCCTCTGAAGGGGCCTTCCTCGTTATAGACATTTAGGGTTTTTATTTGTTACATGTATCTCAGCAACATGATTATTTAACTATCATAAAGTAAGACTAGCTGGCCAATCAGAAATAATGGCTAAAATTGTGGGAGAAAACCCAAAGAAACAGTAAAACAGCTGTAGACTTCACAGGACACTAATTAATCATTTTGGCTAGAAAGCCCCTCTCCCCATGGAGCTTAATGGTTTCCAAGGAATGTTTGGATGAAACATTTCACCAGATGGATCCAGAACCTACATTAAGATTCTGCCACCCACACCCTTATGTATTCATTTATTTCTCCATAAAATATTTGATACTGTATGGAGGTAATACAGTCTGTACCAACAATGGACTCAAGAATATGTTGTATGACAAGATACCTTCAATTGTCCATAGTAGAGTGTCAACTAAAACGGAGATTCATAATTAATATATTGTCATCAAAAACTTAACATTTCAATTTTATTCTTTTTGACTTCTGAACCAGAGGCGCAGGAGCACAGTGGCATGCAAGGAGTTACATTTAGAGAAATGAAATATCTGATTGACCTCAAAACCACATGGCAAGAAAGAAGATCTGTATAGTAGTAGGTGCTCCCTTTAGATACTATATTTAAATTGCAGATTGTATAACAAGTGTTGCTGTATTTTGAGCACCTACAAGACAGTAGTCACTATCCCATTGCCCAGATAAGGAAAGTGAAGCTAAAAGAGGTAAAGTCACCCGAAGTTATTTGACATGTAATGGGCAGAGCCAGCATTCAGACCTAGGTCTTCTATACCCAAAACCCTGGCTCCTTCCAGAATTGTACTTCATTATATAACACAACACTTCATCAAATTTTTTGTTAAAAGGTTATATACATATATAAATATGTAAGAAGTAGGTTGGATTTGTAAAGACACAAAAGGAAAAAAAGATTTCAAGAACTCAGCCTTCAGCTAAGGACAAACTGTAGTAAAAGAATTCAGGCCCAAAATATTAGTTTTGTTTCTACCAAAAACTAATAATGATCAGCTTTACTTTGCAAGGCTTTATAGCAAAGGTTAAAATAAATGTTGATAAATTAATACCATTAATACAGGCTGGTAATAGTCTCAACAGCAATTTAGTGACATTGTCGTCTTATACTTTAATGAAATGAAAACTTGAATTGTATAAGAAAAGAATCTCTTGTTTACTCTAATCTTAATATTATGGTTGATAATTCCACCAGCAGTCCTGATGAAAATATACCTGATATAACAACACCGCAGGAAACTAATGATCATAATGAATCTACTTGTCGTTGAAGTACAAAGATAGAGATTCATAAATCTTTTTAAAATTACTGAAAGCAAGCAAATAATCAGAACTAACAAATTATTATTTTATCACTGTTTATATGTTGTCTACTTTAAAGTTATTATCTTATTTTCTGGGAAAACTGGTCAAAACACCTTTTAAATATTTGTACTTTGTTTTATCCTTTACTGCCATCACTCCACAGAAACCCTTGACACTGGAGTTCAGCAACCTTTGTTTAATTTTCATTTTGCGATGGCTATTTAATCTTCCCTTTGCTTCTTCATCAAAAGATAATCAATAGATAAATAACATTAGTATTCACCTCTTGATAAAACATTTTGCCTATTTTTAGGACTTTACTGCTTGATTGTAAGTAATTATTCAAACTCAAAGTATGCAGAGATAACCATGATTTTCATAATCTTTTGTTCCAAAATTGTGTCTAAAAATCACAAGATATATTGTATTGCTTATTTTATTACTTTAAGTTGATTTTCTGCAAATGAAATGAGAAGTTTAATAAATTACCCTAACAATTCCGTTGTTCACATCATCTCGGAAGAAAACAAACTTTAAAAGATAAAACAAAAACTATCAAAGATAGTTGTAATCATTTAGTTAACTGCCTCCACTGTAAACTTTCCATTTTTATTAATGGGTAGTCCAAATAAGACCAATTTGTCATGAGGAGAAACTAAATCCATGCATGTTGAGTTCAGATGAATAGGAGGAAGAGTTCATCAATTTACTTTTAAAGGAAAACCAGAACATTTTTGATTATCTGATTATAATATTTACTCTTATTTTTAAAGAATTTAAATCTTAGAATGATAGTGTCAGGTTTATGATCATTATTTATATGCTAAAAAGTATTGCAATATGCAGAGAATCTTCTCTAGCTAATCCAACCTTGATCTGGAAGGGACTAGATCTCCTGGGTAGTGTTATAAAACAATAATATATGACAGCAGTCACAAGCACAGATTTGGGGGAGTAGATATATACTGTGACCAACATAAAGTAACAGCTTAAAGTTTGAGTCCTGGTGTCAAATAAAGAAACTTAAGTTTGGATTCCAGCCATATCAATTATTAGCTACACGACATAGATTAAGTTCCTTAACCTTGTTGTGCCTTGGCCTCCTGGTCTATACAATGGAAATAATAAGAGCAGCAGCCTCAGACACGTGTTGTGAAGATTAAAGGAGTAAAGTGTCGTTCAAGTGGCTAGTGGAGGGTCTGGTACCAATGAAGCACCCAATACACATTAGTGGTGGTGGTGTTCTTGTTCCTAAACACACAACCTTGGGTGCACACATGGAGGATTCCAAATGCATTAAAGCCCATACACATTTCTCTCATCCTAGTCAGCCCCACCTTAGTCCATCAGCTGAACTATTTCAGTGTGCTGCTAACTGGTTCTCCAGACTCCAGTCTGGTTCAGCTCTGGCCTATTTCACAATACCACTTAAGAGTTCATAAGCCAGAGTCTCAGTTTTCTCCCCTTAAAGATGGATTATACATCTAGTCCCTCACAAAATTATTAGGAAGATGGAATGAGTTGATTGTGAGAGGATCTTAAAAATATAAAACTCGGCAAACATTACTGTTAATAGGCATTCTGATCTTAGCCAGAAGTGACTTTTTAGTCAACCAATATATATCAAAGCTTATTAGTCATGCGCAAAACAGTATACAAAGTGCTAGTGACAAAATATCAATGAAACATAGTCTCCGGCCTTGAAAGAGCACAAAATCGATGTAGTGAAAACCCTTCGACACATCCGCCCAGTTTTGGCACTGGCTTTCCCTGCTCTGAGAACGTTCTCTTTCACAGGGTGGGTTTCTACAGACAGACAGCGATTTCATGACTCTGTGCCCCTGGAAATCATGGATTGGACAGGGATAGACAACTGAAGTAAGATCAACCCAGCAGAGGCGCTTCTTCAAAGACTAGGAAACTAGGATTCAGAGACAGCCAGGCAGCCTCTGCAGGGGATTAGAACTGCATCTCATGTAAATCTTGCATTGCCCTACATCTCATTGGTTACAGGGAAGCAGCAAAGCAGGTCTGTAGAAGAAGAAGAATGAATCTGGCAAGGAAAAAAGAAACTTAGATTTCTGATGACTTTTTTATTACTTATTTCAAGTCCCTGCCTGTGCTTAGATGCATTTCAAACTCTTGGGGTCCCTGATCCCCTTCTCCCTCCACCCCCATAGACTTAAAATAGCAGTTTTTCCCTCCTAACACTAGCCACGGTGGTTTCCATTACTTCCAACCAAGAGGACACTTTGAATATTTAATATCCATATAATTAATACCAGTATAAAGCAATCACTGCTGTAACAGAGGCACATACAGCAAGCTTTGGAGGCCCAGAGGTGGCTGCAAATAACTGACTTGGAGATTATTTTATAGAGGAGATGGCATTGGGTTTGTATCTATTGCCACATCTTGTAGATTACCTGGTCTTCCTGACAAAGGAGACCTCGTCCAGCACCTGTGCTCTGCTTATGCCCCACTCTGGTGAAAAAGTTTAGTTCCAAGCCCAGTCCTGGCATGCTCTGTCACACTCGATTTAACTGGCCCATGCCAGCTTGAACTCCAACATGTAACACTATCTTTTCAAGAGAACTCAGTTCTGCTTTTCAGTTTCCTGCCCAAGATCATACAATCTTTAACAGGTTTTAAACAGTATTATAATTCAAAACACTATCCTTTTCCCACAGTTTTGGGATGGTGCAAAGCTCTTGTGGCTATGGGGACACAGACTGAGAAACTTTTCAGACCCCTATACCTACCTTATTACCTGTAGAGGGTCAAGTCCAGACTCCTTGGTGTGGTGTTCAAAACCCTCCACAATCCGGTTCCAATGAGTCATTTCTATTTATCTCCCCACATATCTCCATCTCAGACTTTAAATGAAGCCAAAACGCAGCACATTTTCTGATCCTCACATTGTTCGCTGACAAGTATGGTCTTCAGCCCATTCTTACCACCTATAAAGCATTCTCATTCTAGACACAGACAGACTTCATCACCCCCTACTCCGCCTGACTTAGCGCTTCAATCACTCTTTTAAAGTAATGGCTAGTAGTTCTCTTTCCTCGTCAGGCTGTGCATGTTTGCCAAATTAAATTTCTACAGAAACACAGTTAAACACATCTACCCAGAAATGGTAGGAACTAAGACAGGCTTAGAGAGAAAGAAAGGGGCTATGATCTGAGGGGTACCGAAAAACTGCGCCAGCAGCAAAACACTTTTCCCACCCAAGTACCACAGCACTTGAAATATTAGAAATCTATTTCTTTGGATCTAGCATCACTTGGTCTTCTATTAGTGTGAAAATGTTCAAATAACCTCGGTAGAAATTAATTTGGAATACGTTTCCTCTGTGACAAGAGGAACTAAGCCACAAAAGAAGCAGATGCATAAAAAATGAAGTATAGGAAAAAAGGAAAGGTCAGAGGCAGGGGACATCCAGATAGCAAAATATAGACTTGGCAGGCCTTAAGAATCTTGCATTTAATTGATTAGAAAAGGAGCAACTGACATCACTATCACTGATACCACCAGGATTTCCTTCCATTCTCTCAAAGATTTGCTGCAACCAAAGGCTGAAATGTTGTTTCAATTGATTTTTAATACATGACAACTTACATTTCCTTTTGTCATCTTGCTGTTGCAATTGAGAAGGCACTGACTGAGGCATTAATAGATGAGAAAGTCCAATACACTTATTTTGTAACAATGATTTGATGATGTAGTAGGAGTCAACTCAGATTTGGGTCAGTTGGCACAAGCAATGCTAAATACCCATCGTTTAGTTCCCATTGGTACAAAGTGCCTAATGTTCTTTTATATAGTAACAACAGGAAAAGGAGTGAAGACTGCAAGATTGAGGGTAGAAAATAGCTTGACCACATTTTTGTTTTGTCACTAAACCTGGAATGTAATACCAATCACATTGTATAACCTGCCTGTGGATTTCTCCATCTGTAATATTAGGATAATAATGCTGCTTCTCCTCAAATAGCAGAAGTTGAGAAATAACTATTACAGTGCTTTAAACACAGGAACTGAGCAATTTTATGATAAACAAGGTAAAAAAATATCCTTCATCACAAAAGGGCCTCATGATGGAAATTATTTTATAAACGAGCATGTTTAATCATCTTTAATTTCCTAAACATTTAAAAGTATATCAAAAACAGTTTTAAAAGCAAACACACTTCATACTTCAGATATTTTTAAAAGGTTTGTTTTGCCTTTATTCTTCAGTGTGGAATCTATACTGCAGTCTATAGGTTTCACAGTTTTGATAAAGTCCAGCACTAGTAAATACTTTTTATGAACATAAAGAAATGGTCTCAATACAGCAACAACACTAATAACATCAGGAAATAAATAAAACAAAAGTTTTCCTTGCATGATCCTGTTGAATTCATGCAGCTATTTTTACAGGTGAGGAAGGAAACTAGGAGTTAGAGAGTTTAACTAACTTGGCTGCAGTCATACAGTCAGTGGAAGGGCAAAACTCAAAGCTCTGGTGTTTCTGGCACTGCCGGGCTTTCCTTGTACTCTAGGGTTACTAGGGAGTACACACCTTGCTTTGGTCTGAATTCTGTGTCCACCCAAATTCATATGTTAAAATCTTAATGCTTGAGGTGGTCAATGGGGCCTTTGAGAGTTGCTCACGCCGTGAGGGTGGAGTCCTTATCAGTGGGATTAGGGCCTTATGAAAGAGGATCCAGAGAGATCTCTCACCCATTCCACCACGTGAAGGCACAAAAAGAAGGTCCCAGCTCTGAACCAGGAAAAAGACCTTCCCAAGAATGTGACCATGCTGGCGCCTTGATCTTGGACTTCCAACCTCCAGAACTGTGACAAATAAATTTCTGTTGTTTATAAAACACCCAGCCTGTATTCTTCTGTTACAGCAATCTAAACAGGCTAATACCCATCCCAGCTGGACTGCTCAGAGCCAGTTCTAAGAAGCAGGCACCCAGGTTCATCACACCGTATCCGTACCAGCCCGCCTTGTATACCTGTGCTGTGTTGAGTCACATATGAACACTAGTTCTTCATCTTCAGACATCGTTCTTTTGGTATATTTCAGGAATGTAAAAGGATACTGACTGCTGGCTGTGTGTAAATTGGACTTAGACAAGATTATCATCATGAAAATCTAACAGAATTCAATGTGAAATATACTTTAAAGTGAAAATATGCACATATTAACCATCTGTACAGAATTACAGCCCTCTGTCTTTTACTGGGTTGGCTATTATAATTGACCAGCTATATTGCAACAGTATTTAAATACTGCAACATTCTAAGAATAATCCCCTTTTCCTATTAGATCCCTCTAATTTTTTGTTTCTGCCAATACACTCCATGTCGGTTAACAACTATACTCTTAACATAATTCTAAAATATTGAACTGTATGCTAAATAAGCAAAATATTTTAAGATAATGTCCTGAGGGAATAGTATTTCATATTATAACTCAATATGCCCTTAGGTAATTATTCAGATATCAATATGCAAAAGAGCAGTATGTTGTAGTACCCTATATATCTTTTTATTTTCCTTCTTTGTAGCAAGCAATAAATTTCAAGGTGCAAAGAAAAAATTGTTAAAGGAAAAGTTTGCAGTTGATATCCTTAACAAGATTGTTTGCTGAGAGAGAGGAATTTCACTTGGTCCCTTTCTAATTATTCATGTAAATTAAATTCTACAAGTGAAGAAAAATTCATAAAAGTCATACTTACTCATCTGAGAGGAAGACATGGCATATGAATGGGGCCCATAACCTCGGAAGGTGAAATGTAGAAAATATCACAAGCAACTCCCACATTAAGTTAAGTGAACCAAAAAAAAAAGGAGATTCTTGGTGTGAAGGAGACTTCAAGGATAGCCTCCCTAATCGCCTCTTAATAGTCTCAAATCTCCGACACAGGAAACAAATCAGGAATTCAGGGGACATGGAATTATTAATCACTCATATTTGATACCAAATGTAAGCACTACTAGACACATTTTAAATTTTAAAAACCTTTTAAATATAACATTTTAAAAAGCACAGAATGTGATTTACATTTTAAAGACAGTATGTGGCACATTCTAGGAAAAGATAATTGCATATTTTTCTGAAATTCACACTCTTTTTTCCTCTTAAACATAATATGTTGAAATGAAATTGAACAATAAATGACTACAGACTTGTATGTTGACTAACGTTCAACAAAGTGAATTCAAATAATTCAGAAAATATTTATGAATACTTCTTGTGTGCAAGGCATTGTGCTAAACAACACAATGGTGTGTCTTACTTCAGATATAAACAGTTTAATCAATCCTTTCACAAAGGGTTCAGTCATTAAATAGAAAGTATGTCCACCCATCATTGGCATGTCTTGGTTTCAATCTCTTCAGAATAAAGTTAAAAACAGTAAAGGAAGGATGAACCTGAGCTGGTGACTAGTTGAATATGGAGAATGAAGACAGAGGAAACAAAGGTGAAGCAAAACTAAAAACTGAGACAGTGGCAGAAATTGGGAGAGATTTGTTGAGACCAGCATGACAATTCAAGTAGCATAAATGTTGAACCAGAAGTAAAAGACGGATACCCAAGAGCGCATGTATCAGAGGCAACTGAAGGTATCTGACCAGAACTTGAGGGCTCTGAAAGATGACCTTAAAACATACAATGAGAAGGAAGTACCAGGAGTGGCACCACCTGACCCTTAATTGTGGTAAAGATTTTAAAAAGACACAGGCAAAAAAGGACAAAAAGAATACGCAGAGAATAAGAATATCAAGAAATAAAAACTACAGAAATTTGAGAATGTGGTCCCTATTATAAAGAGATTCCAGGGAAATGACTTGGTACGGAAAGAGGCTACTCAATTAGTTTAAGAAATTAGCCCAGTCGCTACCAGAATAAGTTTCATAATAATAAGTAATGATTCACTTAGTACTTACTACATGCCAAGTATGGTGGTAAGCACTTTTCATAAATTAGCTTTCTTTAGTCTTCACCACAAATCAGAGAGGTTAAATAACCTGGCCAAAGTAAAACAACTAGCAAGGGAAAGAACAGAGATTAGAAGCTGGGTCTGATTCTAAGGGTTGTACTTGGGATAATGCTGGGCATTTATTCAAAATACAACGGAGCAGGACCAGGCAATGTGGAGAAACCAATGGGACCTGATCTGAATAGGGAGGAGCCTAGAGAACAAGGCGGCAGTAGACAGCCAGCTGCATATCAGGCAGAAGAAACGATAAAAAGAATGCAAGGAGCAAGGGAACAGGAGACTAGTTGGAGGGACCTGATGGTTAGAGATGAAGAAAGAACACGGTGCTATGAATTCTAGTTAATGAAGCAGGCCTGAATGATGGTGTGACCTAATCTTCTTCTAACGAAGACATTCGAAGCTGCACCTCCATGCACTGCTGTGCTCAATCCATTTGGTACCTTCAGTTTTGCTAATGGGAAATAAACAAGCTGGTTGAAAGACTCTTATGGTGCTGATGTAATAGATATTTCTACAATAGATATTCCTCATTAAATAGATTTAATTACTCTTAATAATTTGATTACTCTTAATTATAAAATATTTGGTCTTCTTCACAAATAGCAAGTTTTCTTCATTGATCAAACAAGGAAAAACATTATATGAAGTTTAACATTTTCAAAATGTGCACCCCATTAATCTTATTTCTTTTATCTATACCAATACCATATTTAAATAATGACTATTTCTATAAAAATTAAAACAGTAAAAAAGATAGTGCAGTTACATCTTGTTAAGCATCACAGTAAACTAAGCATAATCATTTTTCCAAACTTAATGTATAGTAATATCTGGAATTTGGGAAAGCGACTAAAGTTTATAAGACTAAGTAAGACAAGGTTCAAAAGAAACAATTTTTAAAGTTCCTGTGATAAACACACACAGATATTAATATGGGTAAATAATATAAAGGTAGCACCATAAGGTGGGACTGAATATTATGCAGCTTATATGAATTCTAATGAGTGTGAACTTTACAAATTTTGAGTTCAAACAGTGCAAAAGAAATGCTGTTTTTATCTAAAGCTATGTAAACAGTTGGTCACCTGCTGAGTCCAAGGGGAGTTTAAAGGTTCCTATCGTTCTCCTGCCTTAAATATAAAATCATCGGCTTACGTGGTGAATCACTATAAATCTCTTACAAGCTTTTAAACCAATCAGTCAAGCTTAGAATGTAGTGATTTGAAGACTCAGCGCTCTGAGGCTTTGGGGCCTCAGTGTGCAAAGGTAATAAATGTAAATGATTTTGTAACTTGTAGAAACATAGGTTAGTTCGTTCTTTACCTCCCAAGGAGCAACTGGGTTTGACTAAAGAGGTTTACTTTGATCCTAGGGGAAAATATCTATTCTGTCATTTTCTTCCCTGAGACCTGGGAGAAAGAACAACCAAAATAAAAGCCATTAATCTGTTAAACATACAAAACCTACTACTACTCCCTAGAAAACTGACACTCAGAAACCTGGATTCCTTACGGCCTTTGTAGCACACCCAGTGAGAAAGAAGCCTTTCTAAAGCCGCATTCTCTAAGCGGCATCATTTCCCAAATTGTCCCCGCTCCAAGCAAGAGGATCTTAATTACAACAAACAGAGGCTATTCATTGAGTATCATTTCCATCTCCCGCCCCCCCAAAAAAATATTTTTGTAGTCTTACAAAATGAAATCCAAATTTGAAATAAAGTCTGAATTTGAAAATAAACCCTATGTAGAATTGGTATGATATTTTTTCAGTTTGAGATTTCATTTTATAAAGACAGCAAAAGGATTTACTAAGAATAGTAATAAAATTTAAAAATGAGAATATATACATATAACCATAATTAATTAAATCTTAATTATATGCAACAAAATTGTAACTGATATAAAGTGAGGCTCCCTACTTATCATTTCTACTCATTAGAGACCTAGTAAACTCTCATAACCCAAAATGGCTAATAAAATATTCCTGCTTCAGGTCTGATCTGGAAGTGTCATCTTGTGTCGTTTTAGTTCTATTAATGCTCTTTTGTCCATGATATTTTTGTCCCTCCAGTGTCATAGGCAAGGTTTTGTTGTCACAGTGTCAGAACACTAATTCTTTAGTCTTTGTTTCCTTTCTCAATGTTTAGGATTTAAATAAACAAATTCCTCAAGCTGCCTTTGCCAGATTCCTTCTACTCATCACCTCTGCTCTCTGAAGCCTGTCCAAGCCCTGGTGTCCCCATTCATGCCTTTTCCATTCCTCACCTTAATGTAGTGCTGAGGCAAAGAAAGCACTTTCAATATCCTTTTAGCAGGATTCTTAATTAAAGTCCAAACTGAAAAAAATGTCTGGCTACCCCACAATGGGGAGAAATGCAGAGAGCATGAAACTTTCTAATATAAAGTATCTTTCCACCTCACACTCACTTCTCAGACCCTGCTATAGTTATTTGAAGTGCTTGTATTTAACTATTTTGTGCTCAATATGATGTAAGCTAAACTTACAAATACTAAAGGCTAAAAATTATATGTTGATTTATTTAAGCAATGATTTCTACTTTAACACTATTTTGAAGGACATGTTCCCTTTTTTATAAACACATTGTCTTAGAATTTTAGATGGTGATATTAAACAGAAGTAGTATCATCCATGCACATCTAGGAACCAAAGATAATTTTTAACCTTTTCTTTATTGAAGGGCTCTTTCTACACCCCTGCTTTTACCTTTATTAATTCCCTTGTCTGCATTGCATTTTTCACTACATTCTATATCTATTCAAAAATTTTCACATTCCAGCTAACATCACTTTCTTCATGTAATCATACATAATTATTTATTTTTGTTTATTCATCTCTCTTATCTATACTAGACATACAATTAACACATAATAAAATATTGGTTATTTGTTGATTTTGTATGTGTTATTATCAGCCCCAAAGACTATATCTCTGCTATATTTGCATATTTATCACAATATTGTGACACCTATGAGAATGATCAATAAATAAAGATGAATTGGTTGACTGGCAGATTAAAACATCAAAAATGGATTGAACATGAAGAAGGAAAGGTAAAATGCATTATAAAATGTTGATAAAATTGAAATATTTTATACATATTAAATAGAATTATGATCTATTTTTTTATTATTATGATGCTAAAATGAGGGAGCTTAAAAGTTGGAAAGGTACACTTAATACAAATAGAAGTAAGTTCTTCTCAGAGCAGGCATTGAACTATGAAATCCTACACCAAGAGGTGGTACAAAGTGATAACAAATTAAGTTCATGAAGAGTTTAGATAATTTAATTCATGAAAGAACCAGAAATAGCTAACATTTACGCAATTCTTATCACAAGGCAGACACTGAGTCAAGCAGACTATTATCTCATTTGATCCTCACAAAATGTTAGATCTTTTGTCATCCCTCTTTTATACATGAGGAAATTGACACACAAAAGAAGTTAAAGAACTTGTTCAAGGTAACCCTAAATGTATTGAATTCTCATTTTATACAAAGGCACAAGGTTGCAGACAGAAAACAAGAGCGCATGAGCAGTGCAATGTGAGAAGCAACCTGGAACCACCCAGGAAAGGGGTCTCACTCATACTGGAGAATCAGGGGTGATTTCCAAGGAAAGCTGATACCTTTGAAAAGATGGCAGTGTGTTAATCAGGCAAAGAAGAAAAAAAAAAAACAAGAGAAAGGCACTTTAAGAAAAGAATAGCATGAACAAAGTCAAGGCATTCCAGGGAGGCACAACACAGTCCGGTAACTGCCAATAGCTGATGAGACTAGAGCCCCAAGTGGCATGAAAAAGAAAAAAACCCTCAAATATACCAGGATCCCATAATGATGTATACATGCATGTATATATGTATATAAAGGAGTATTTCACCATGAAGTAAAGGCCTTGGAAAATTTTTTGCTCAGTGATATTTATGCTTGTTTGGAGGCAAAGATAAATCAAACAACCAGAGGAAAAATAATTGATATATAATCATACATCGCAAATGATTGAGAGAAAAACACTCAAGAGAGTTTTAAGAATGGAATGTGATTAGAGCAGAAGGATAATTTTTGGAGCGGTAGGTGCTGAATGGCTGAAAGGAGCCATTTAGGACAGTGTATGAATGAAATTTTAAAAAGAGACATACATGGTTGAGGTGTATCAATATACTTCTCTCCAATTAAGAAGCCTTTCTTGATTTGCTGTTAAAACTATAACTGAACTTAACATATTCAAGGCACAGAATATAATGTCACACAGTAAATCTTCATTTGTGTGAAAGAGACAATACCACCTATATGAAAACAGACTTTATTTCTTTGAAAATTGTAATAATGGTTGCTTAAAAGTGATTACAAATAGATATAATTAATTAAAAACAAGCAGAAATTGACTGAAAATTAATTTTAAAACAACTTAGTAGAAGCAAAGAAATTTAAGAATGCTAAAACATTTTGAATAGTTCTACTAGTCTGACCTCAGTATATTTAAAAAAATTTGTATATTGGTAAAAAGTGCTTATTGCTGGGTGAATAATTGTAAATTTCATTGTTTATTGGAATCTATACTTTGAAATATATTTCTTAAAGTTTATAAATTATTTACATAAAATATTGCAATAATAGTAAAATGAATAACATCAGATACTGAAACGTCTATCAACTCTGTTTTCCCAAATATAATTCAAGAGAATGAGTTCAAGTAAGAGCTGATCAAAGGCTCTTGTTAAATGTAAGCAAAAACATTGGCACTATGGTAAATAATTGGATGAGCTTATTAGAGGTTATAGAATGCCTTTTTCTTAGAAATCTTCCCTCAGAGTAATTTATTTTTGATTGAATAATTACTTTTTGAAAATTAAAGGCATGACCAAATGATTGTTCCAAAATTCATCAGTAGTGTTTCTAGTATTGTCTTCTTTGTGTGTGTGCGTGTGTGTGTGCATGTGTGTGTATGTGTGGAAATGGACCAGATGAATCCTAGTTGTTTTTAATACCTATATTTATATTATTATTAAAAGCTATATATGTACTAAATTTTCCACTGAAGTTTTCTTTCTGTGAATTGAGTTTTAAATCTCCTGGTCAAGTTTTGAAACATGATTATGCGCAATGATCCAATTACATAGTTTATGAGTTAATTTATTAACATTAATTATTGTTTATGTAAAGCTAGAAAATGGTATCTTGAAAAAACAAGGTTAAATATAATATCGCAGAACCAATATTTCAGCAGTAATATGAATCAGGTAATAAATAGCTCCCTTTGATCATTGTTTTTAAAGTCTCTTGAACCATGCTTTGATTAGTTCTATTTAATATTTAACATCTGGTTAGTCAATTTCAATCTGCAGGAAACACTGCTGGAAAAATTCTATGCTGACTAAATACATTTATAATACTACAAAGCTGACATGTAATTGATTTTAGTTCTCATAAAAGGATTATGTTAACTTTCCTTAATCTATATATTTGTATTATGTACAGTCTAGTAAATTTACACCAGAGATGCTAAATTTTTATTTCCTATCAATATTTTATGTAAAATTGATAGGATTATATTTTAATCTAAGTACCACTTTCCAATTCTTTCTTTGAAAAGAAAATAACATACTAAAAAATATTACCGTATAGCTCTGGCATTAATATAATAGAGGCTGACTGGCTGGCTACAGTACTTCTTCTAGTCATTGAAAGGCATAAGGTAGTGAAACATTTTTTATAGGCTCTCTATCAAGCCCCAGAGAGAGTTTTAGATTTTTTTAAAGGATGTAGCTCTGAGTTTGCTCTTTTTTTAAGTATTATCGAATTTAGGAAATCGAGAATTTTATCATCGCTAAATAAAACGTGGCCATGTTTGCAAAGATCTGTTAGTGCTAGTATTTAGTTATTAGTCATTTAATATTATTTCATATTATTGTATATTAAAATACAAAAGTATGCCAAATTTATAATCAATATCCATTTCCAAAAATGGTTATGAATGTTATAAGACAGGAACTTTGGTTCTATCTTTATAACTGACAGAGAAGTTAATTTTTTTAGATAAGTAAAAAATTATTGTTTCTATTTTATTTCAAACACCTAATATGTTATAATTGGTAGGGTTTTTTTTAATTTTGGGATTCAGTTTCTCCTTTGTGTTTGGGGGTAGGGTGGGGAGCATAGTCACAATGTGATGTAAAAATTGTGATGACAGTGTCCAAATTTCAACTCTTTTGTTCATCTTCTCTACAGATGATGGCCATTATAATTGTAATAAGTTAGAAAAACACTATGTTATGAAAAGAAGAAATAGTTAAAGTAATACTAAAAAAGCATTAAAACTTTTTTCTTTCTAGAAAAAGCCACCAAAGATTGTAATCTGCCAGTAAATATGCTGAAGGAAATAAAGATCTTTCTGCAGTTACAGTGATTGGCTATCACAGATCTACCGAAGTTTTCCATAAATCTGCAATAAACTATGTCTGGGGTATTCATAGCATTCAGACCAGTACTGAGCACATGCTTAATAAATAAATACTAATAAATAAATATTGTGCTTGGTAAATATATATTAATGGATAGAGTGCAATGAAGGCTTCTATAAAGGAGGTAATTCTTTTTTCAAATGAACATAGTAAAAGCTAATTTAAAGAGAGTTAACAAATATCAGTGTTTGCTTTCTTTTCACATAATTATACAATGTTGTTAAAATAAAATTGATTATGTTGCTGAAATAAAACTGGTTTTTGTTGTAATGATGTTGTCCTTCACTCTGAGTGAAATGGGAAACATTGGGGAGTTTTGAGCCATGTAACGATATAATCTGGTAAATGTTTTTCAATGCATCTGCAGTGTTGAGAATAGACTAAAATAACCAAAGATGGAAATAGAAAGACCATTGGGAGACTAAAGCAAAAATCTGGGCATAAAAAGAGGGGGACTTGGGCCAGGGATAAAGTGAAGGAATTAAAAAGTGGTTGGATTCTGCACACATATTTTGAAGGTGGCAAAGAGAAGACACGGTCCAAAGTAGGGAAAGGGGTAGTACGGGACTCCAGAGACTTTGGTCTGAGCACATAGGGAGGCTGAGTTTGAGACACTTGCTGGATATCAAGTATAGAGACTCTTCTCAGATGGACATATGGGCCTGGGGTGTAGGGAACCACCAGCACCTGTGAAGATTATTGGATGTGAAAAATCTGTGAAGTCTCACTCTTCTCACAATTTTACCTCCATGCTTGGGGAAAAGGTCATTCAATATGGCCAAGAAGCTTACAATTGGTTAAAACTTGGAGATTTGGTAGGATACTATATTAGAGTCTTAGACTCTAATGACTTAGCAGTTCACATCATAGTTCAACTGTCACCTAATGTATTGGTGCTCAGGAACCTCCAGAGAGTAGAGCAAAAGAGAGTAAGCATTTTTATACAGTTACATTCTTCCTGACATCTTGTGGGATTTCTGGAAGCGTATAAAATAGCAAATACATTTGTTGTAATTCCATTTCATTTTAACTGTATTTATTGAGCACTTGTGATGGAATGGTTGCCAAGGGACTTACAAATTAAATAGAAATCCCATAAATTTTGAAAAATATAAAATATTATGGCTCTCAGGATACCTATAGTCTAAAGGGGAAATATACAGAAAACAGGAGATGTGCTTTGACGGCAGTGGTTCTTCAACTTTAACGTGCTTAAGAATCTCTGCCCTCAACCCCAGGGATCCTTTTGGTCAGTCTGGAGAAGGACTTACTATATTAACAAAATCCCATGTTGTTCTATAGAAGATAGTCTGTACCTTTAAAATAATAATGCTTTCAAATATATCCAATAAAAATTATTCTTATTTATTTACATGTTAGAGTTCTAATCCAGAAATAAGGCAGGGTCAACCTATCCCTTGAGATCTAGGTAAGTTAGCTCAAAACCTAACCCCGTGGAAGTCTAAAACCGTCTTAAAGATTTCTGGGTATATTGAGGAAAAAAAAAATGTTCAGTCTTAATTCCAATTCTGCCTCTCAGATACCTGCTTTTATAGATGCTGTTTCTTTTCTGCACAGTTCTCACAAATATGAGCCTCCCTTCCCTACCATCCCA
Organism: Furipterus horrens; assembly: GCF_987537825.1. NCBI lineage: Eukaryota > Metazoa > Chordata > Mammalia > Chiroptera > Furipteridae > Furipterus > Furipterus horrens. Next base: position 22,551,417 of record NW_028327182.1, on the reverse strand, counting down.
TGAGAGAGAGACGGGGGGAGGATTAATAAATAAAATAGATTTCACTAAAGTTTTGAGGGAAGGAGCTGAGACAGAGAAAGCACCGTAAAATAGCATTAACTTCAAATTTGGCAGTAGGCATCATGGGCCCCACTCTCATTCACCAGTCAGAAATTGTACTGACGCTAAGCCTGGCTAGAGTGATATGGTGCAATATATTTAAAACAGAAATGAGTGATATTTAAAATTAGTGTTTTGTGGACGCATTGAAATAGATCATTCTCTAGAATTATTCTTTATTAGTTTAATAGAAACAGGGGCTACTGTGATCCTTGGTCTTGAAAAATAGGTGACATTTTAGAGTCACCTATTCCATCTCTGGATCTCTATAATTCTGTGGGTAGTTATTATTGTTTGCATAGAATTTGCCTCTAAGTCTCCCTAAAACAATATATTTACATATGATATTCGTTCAGCTCGAAACTTGCAGTAATAAGCAGTTTATTTAAAATTTGGGGACCTACAAGACTAAACAGGAAGTCAGAGGCACTGTATGCTATGGAACTGCTAAATCAACAAAGGGTGATTTCAGAAACTCGTCAGAGAACGCTATGGATGCAATACCCGTTTCAGCCTAATTTAAAGTACCCACAGCAAGGGAGCAAAGGTCTCCAGACTCCCCTCTTTGGCATAGATAATACTTCACCTTGGTTCAAAAAGCAACAAAAAGCCATATTGTACATAAAAATATAAACATGCCAACTACATAATCAAACTCGGTTATACATTACTGATCTATACAATGTGCTGATGTGTTGTTATCCTTGAAGTGATTAGGCAGATCAGAAGGAAGACATTGTTGGGAAGGGTTCCATAGACAAGCAGAGATCTGAAGCCAGGAAAGGATGGGCATATATTTTTAAAGAGAAATGGAGGAGTTAAGAGTGGGATCTGATGACACATTGGTGAAAATAATGGAAATATCTGCCTGATTGGAGGAGCATTCCCACCCGTGTGCTATTGGCAATGAGTTTACATGGTTTGGATGGATGCAAGTGGCTCATGAGAAATGTTAGAGGTTGCAATTCAAGCCCATAATTAGGGACTAGAAGATGATTATTTGGGGGTTTGGGGATTATATTGGGGAAAAGGAATAACTTTAAATAAAGTTAAGTTGTGTTGTAAAGTCACTATTAGAAGATACAGGTTCCTTGGTAAGTCTGATGAATAATGAATGGCTACAAGATTAATGCAGTTGTCCATATAAGAAAAATAGCTAAAGTTTATTGAGAGCTTACTATGTGCCAGGCACACTTATAAGGAACAGTACATGTATTAACTTATTTCCCTCCACAATCTGTTTAGATAAGTAACATTATTGTACCCTCTTTACAGATGAGGAAATTGAGCCCTGGGGTGGTTAAATAATATGCCAAAATTTGAATATTACATATGGAATCTAGGATTTGAACCCAAGCCTGTGAATCCTGGATCTGGTTTCTTAACCACTATAACTCACTGGTGGGGTGTGTGTGTGTGTGTGTGAAAGAAATGAAAAGAGAGCTAACAAGCATTACCAAGAAAGAGCTGTAAGGATTTAGGGGTCAAACAAGAGAAAGAAACTGAGGGTGTCTCCAAAGTTTCCAGTGTAAGGAACAGGAAGAATTGATAGTGTGTTTGATAACTCTTTAAGTTTTAAAAGCATATTAGTGACACAGTAATAGAGAGAAGTGATGATGTATTTGCCAATCAATACATGAACATCATTTCTTTTAATGTAAGGAGTTTTCCACATTGAGAAAAAAATAGATTAAGAGTTCATTGTGCCTCTTGGTAGCTATACTTAAGGTATTGCAGCTATTTTTCATGCGAGATAATACTCTGTATTTATGTAGCACCTTTCTTCTAAGGAGCTCAAAGCATTTTACCACAACACATTACCTTATTCATCCTCATAACATCCCCTTTTAAGAAAGGAAGTGTCAAGTATAATGACCACAATTTTACAGATGGGAACACTAAGACAAATGGAGCTAGTGACTTGCCAAGATCATAGAAAACCCTGTAGCAAAACTAGATGTAGAACTTAAGCTCCTTTAAAATTCAAAATCCTTTTCAATCTCATCTTGATGATGTCTCAAATTTCTCTTAACTTTTGGCATTACCTTACCAATAAATTGGCATGTTTAGAATCATGTTATAATCTAGTGTTGCCTGAGGAGAGTGCATTATGAACTTGGCAATTTCTAATTGAATAAATCTATAAAATGGTTTTTAAAAAATCAATGTTTTAGTCTTTTAAAGAAATAAAAACTCTCCTCCTCAATTAGATATTTAGTACATCTGGTTTTAGCCCTAAAGAAAATTTTATCTTTTACTTGGAGAATTTTAGTGTGGGAATTCCCAAATTATTAATGAGTGATAAGGAAAACTAAAGACAATACATGCACATGCACACAAAGATGGTGATAATATTACAAAAAATCAAGTGGTATCTTTAAAGGAAACTCAGTATTTTCTTTCTCCTAATTTAGAAAAGGACAGTCTTGGTCAGGTGGCTCAGCTGGTTGGAAGTCATCCTATGCACCAAAGTGTTGTGGATTCCATTCCTGGTCGGGGCACATACCAGGTTGTAGGTTGACCCTCAGTTGGGTCCATGCTGGAGGCAACCAATGAATGTTTCTCATATCAATGTCTGTCTGTCTCTCTCTCTCTTTCTCTCTCTCTCATCTTCCCTCCCTCCCTCTCTCTCTCTCTAACGTCAATTTTAAAAAAGAGAAAAACTTGTCCTCTAGTAAGGATTGGGAAATATTTTAAAACTCAAAAATTATGTTACTACTCACTTTCATATTAACTAGAATTTTATCTCATTTTTATTTCATTTTATTACAAAAGCAATGGAAAATTAATTGATAATCACATATTGTGACATTCAAATCTTAAAAAGAGAGAGAGAAGATTCAAATCTTAAAAAGAGAGAGAGAAGAGGGTTGATTTATTTTTTTTAAGAGCTAATAGAATATATTTACTGTCAGAGTCCTTTAATAAAATTCTTATGCACACTACTGGGTGATAAACACATACATGGTACAAGCTGCGCTATATTCAGCAAGCCAATCTAAGATCAAAGGCTCTATCATTGGCTTATACAATTCAGGGCAGGTATATATTTTACTTTTCCTCCTAAGTTACAGATGCTCTGCTCTTAAAATGTCTAAGGCCTTTTAGAAGTTCTACCATGGGTTGGCAGAATATTCAAAAAGAACTGGAATCACTTTTTCAATGACAATCTATGAAAGAAAACAAACATGAAAAACAAATAATATAGAACAATGTGCCAAAAATCGTTAAAATCAAATTCATCATTAATTTCAAATTCAAAGAACTATTTGGAGGAGCCAAGTTGTACTTCATGTGTATACCACTTTCTATAACAAGTAGAAGACCATACAGATAAATACTAAGTTTTTTCCTGTGTTACAAGATTGCATTCTTAATAACTACCATTAACAGTTATGGGCAAGAGTCAACTGTTTCCTAAATAAAAATAAAAATTCTGTGTAATTCAATTTGAGTTTTCTGAAGGACTTTAATTATTATTACATGTTTTTTTCTTTTATAAAATTACAGATTTAATTGTGTCAACACTCGTATCGTATCAGCAGCCGTCCGTCTCGAGAGACGATGGCATAGCTTCTTGAGAGTCTATCTGCACCGCCGAGAATGGCTGTGCAGTCCGACTCGGGAGTGACAATCCCTGCCGCACTTGTTACAGGTGAAGGCAGATGGCTGTTGTTGCTGCTGTAGACGCTGCTTCTGCCTCGATCTTTTCTGGACCGCCTCCTCGTTGCGCGCAGCCTCTGCGCGTGACGTACCTTGCCTGACCGCGAGCCTCCAGGCTAGGCGGTCGTCTGCTTGAACTTCCCATGTGTTGAGATTGATGGAGCATTGTGTCATGTCCTTTTTGCAGATGTCTTTGAACCGCAGTTTTGGGCACCCTGTCATCCTCTGGCCTTCTGCTAGCTCGCTGTAGAGGAGGTCTTTGAGAATACGGCCTGCATCCATTCTTTTGACATGGCCGAGCCACCTGAGGCGTCTCTCACTAAGAACTGCATGCAAACTGCTCATGTTGGCTCGCTTCAGCACCTCGGTGTTGGGAACCTTATCCTGCCAGGCAACATGCAGGACGCGTCGCAGGCACCTCATGTGGAAGCTGTTGAGTTTCCTTTCGTGCCTTGCGTAGGTGGTCCACGTCTCGCTGCCATAGAGGAGAGTGCTGAGTACGCAGGCTTGGTAGATGCGCAGTCTGGTTTTCTCAGTGAGGCTGGAATTGTTCCACGCTCGCCGGTTCAGTCTGGCCATAACTGTGGCTGCCCTGGCGATTCTCCGGTTGACCTCCAAGTCGACTGACAGAGAGCTCGAGATGGTGGACCCGAGGTAAGTGAAGTCATTGACAACCTCCAGGGTGTATCCGTCGATGGTGATGCATGGGGGAGTCCCCGTGCCTTGAGCCATAACATTCGTCTTCGTCAGGCTGATGGCTAGTCCGAACTCCTTGCATGCGTGGGAAAGGCAAGTGACTAGCTGCTGGAGTCCCTCTTCGGAGTGTGATGTCAAGGCTGCGTCATCGGCAAAGAGCATCTCACGGATGAGCACCTCTTTGACTTTGGTCTTGGCTCGTAGACGGGCCAGGTTGTAGAGCTTGCCATCGGATCTGGTGTGAATGAAGACACCCTCGCTGCAGTCCTTAAAGGCGTATTGGAGGAGCATGGAGAAGAAGATTCCGAACAGCGTAGGTGCGAGGACGCAGCCCTGCTTTACTCCGCTGCTGACTGGGAAGGCCTCAGAGGTTGCGCCGTTGTAGGACACTGTGCTGTGCATGTTGTCGTGAAAGGACATGACCACAGCAAGCAGATGTGGTGGACAGCCAATCTTCCGTAGCAAGCTGAAGAGACCGCTTCGACTGACCAGATCAAACGCCTTTGTGAGGTCGATAAAGGCGAGGTAGAGTGGTTTATGCTGCTCGTGACACTTCTCCTGCAGCTGGCGTAGGGAGAAGATCATGTCCACTGTTGATCGGCCAGCTCTGAAGCCACATTGGGACTCTGGGTAGACGCGGGAAGCAAGGGTCTGCAGGCGGGCAAGAGCGACCCGGGCGAGTACTTTGCCGATGACGCTGAGGAGAGAGATGCCCCGGTAGTTGTTGCAGTCGCTGCGGTCTCCTTTGTTCTTGTACATGGTGATAATGTTGGCGTCTCTCATATCCTGGGGGATGTAACCCTCCTTCCAGCAGAGACAGAGTAGATGGTGGAGCGGCTGTAGCAGGACTGGTTTCCCGCTCTTTAGGATTTCTGGAGGGATTCCGTCGCTTCCTGGTGCTTTCCCGCAAGCGAGGCGGTCGATGGCTTTGCCGAGCTCTGCCGCAGTAGGTGGGGTGTCTAGCTCCTCCATGACTGGTAGGTCTGGGATGGCGTTAAGAGCAGTGTCTGTTACGGTGTTCCTCGTTGCGTACAGCTCGAGGTAGTGCTCGGTCCACCGCCGCATTTGCTGTTCCTGGTCAGTGATGACCTCACCTGTCTTGGACTTAAGGGGGGGCGATCTTGGAGGGGATTGGGCCTGTTGCCTTCTTGATACCCTCATACATTCCTCGTGCGTTGCCTATATCGGCGGCTTCCTGGATGCTTCTGCACAGGTTTAGCCAATAGGTGTTGGCACAGTGGCGGGCGGTCTTCTGGACTTTGTTCCTGGCAGCCCGTAGAGCTTGAAGTGTACTGGGAGTGGGCGTGGCCTTGTAAGCCAGTAGGGCCTTCCTCTTAGCCTCGATCACGGGTTCCATTTCTTCCCAGTGAGCCTCGTACCAGTCAGCGTTCTTCCGCTCTTTCTTCCCGTAAGCAATAATGGCGGAGTTGTATATGGCGTCGCGGAGACGTGGCCAATTGGATTCGATAATGTCATCTGCTGCCACTCCCTCACCGAGTGCATCTTCCATCTTGTTGATGAATTGCTGGGTCTTAACTGGGTTGCTGGCACAACTGGTGTTGATGCGTGGGCGACCCTTCATCTTGGAGTGGTGCAACCTCTTCGGCATTATGCGCACCTTGCTTACCACGAGGGCATGGTCCGTGTCGCAGTCTGCACTGTGGTAGCTGCGGGTGAGGAGGGTGCTGCCAATATCCGTTCTTCTGGTGATGATGAGGTCAAGCTGGTGCCAATGACGGGAGCGGGGGTGCCTCCATGACACCTGGTGGATCTCTTTGCACTTGAAGAATGTGTTTGTCACGCACAGGCCGTGGTGACAGGAAAGCTCAAGCAGTCGCTGACCACTCTCATTGATCTTTCCTCTCCCAAAGTTTCCGAGGCAGGTGGGCCAGGCCATGTGGTCGGCTCCTACTCTTGCGTTGAAGTCTCCAAGGAGATAAAGAGCGCTACTTCTGGGGATCTTGGATAACGCTTCGTCCAGTGCATGGTAGAACTGTTCTTTCTCTTCAGTGGTGGTGCAGAGGGTTGGGGCGTACGCGCTAAGAATGCTGACTGGGCCGAAAGTTGTTGACAATCGGAGGGTAAGTAATCTCTCTGTGCCTCCTGTGGGTGGCTCTATGGAGTTAACAAGCGTGTTCTTCACAGCGAACCCAACACCGTGCTGTCTTGGTTGGTCTGGAGACTTCCCTTGCCAGTAGAAGGTGTAGTTGGTTTCTCTGATAGTTCCGTTGTCGGCCAACCGGGTCTCCTGTAGAGCCGCAATGTCGATGTTTAGTCGTGCCAGTTCCCTGTCGATGACGGCGGTTTTCCTGGCACCATTGATCCACAGAAGGTCTGCAGTAAGTCCGGGACACATGGTCCTGATGTTCCAGCTAGCGAGGCGAAGAGCTGGAGGCTTCTTTCTTGTTGTTTGCTTGGAATTGCCTGGTGCGAGTGTTTTGTGTCCCACTTTTCGAGAGATGCCTCTCTGATCCCCACGCACCCAGTGGGGCAGGCGAGCCATGGCGAGATGGCACCTAATTGGCTGGGGCTGCCCAGCTTGAGGCGGGCGGTAGCTGTCCAGTGAGGTGCGATGACCTCTCCCACCGTCAGAGGAGACCCCTGGCGCTCGTTTCCTTCGCCAATCGGATGAGCTTATAACCGGTATCTGTCTCCTCCCGTGTTGAGTCGACATCTTGAGATGATGCTGGAGTGTCCTCTCCAGTGAAGCTACAAAGCCTGGGCAGGGTGATATGGAGGGCCAGCTGTTGCCCATGCAGCAGACCCCCCCCCTCTCTTCGCAGCTGAAAGATCCAAGGGGAAAGACAGAGTCAATACAGCTTGGCTTCAGGTGCGCCGCAGGAGTTGCCGGTGTTGACTACAACGTCAAACCGCCTTAGGGACTCCGGCTCCGGATTTTCTGTCGGGTTTACTCCCTTAGCCTTTCCCCTGAAGAGGTATTCCGCAAGGCAGCGGAGGTTTGGAGTCAGAGTTTCTCTTCTCCTTAGCCTTTCCCCTGAAGAGGTATGCCGCAAGGCAGCGGAGGTTTTTTGGAGTCAGAGTTTTCCTTCTCTGGTGTCAACACTGACACTAACAAAAATATAGTTCTTTTAATAACATAAATGAAGCAATATAAGTTCACTTATTTATTCAATAAATTTGTTGAATACTTGCAATGTGTCAAGCATTGTTGAGAGCAATGCAGGTAAAGCAATAGAAAAAAAGCATAGCACTATTTTCATGGTGCTCACACTCCAAAGTGAGAAGATAGAAAATAATTAATAATTAATTAAATAATTATAATATGTAATATGCCTGGTGGTGATAATGGCTAAAAGGAAAAGCCAAGTGCTGAAGAGTATAAGATAAAATGTGTAGTTAAACATTACATCTCTATATTGGTTGAATTAAGTCAAATTGGGCAAGTATCTAAAGAAACCTAAAAAAGTAAAATTATATATTATAATATCTTGCCCTACTAGAGAGTTCAGGAAAATCCAATATAGTTAGGAAAAACACATCTGTTTTGCTATATTATTAGTTTCTGGGATTTCTTACACATGAAGATGATGAATATTCTATCATTTCATTCATTCCATAAAAATATATTGAGGACCTATTATTTACAAGACCATATGTTTAGGAGAGTAGGTGGTGAATAAGATCCAGATTTTGTTCTCAAAGAAATGTATTATTGTAGGAAAAGCAGTCACAAAACTAATTTAAGCCATATAGGTGACATAAATGCTACAAAAATGCAAAAATTTTAATAATTCATCTCATATAAAGTTTCAAGAGAGGCTTCATAGAAAAAAAAGAGCATCTGAGTGGAACTATGGAGAATGAGAGAAGGATTTGGACAAAAGGAACAGCATGAATGAGGGGAGTGTGAGAAAGGCTGAGTCTCTGGGATCTGATGCACAGGAAGTAGCTGAAAATGGAGTTGAAAAAGTAAGGTGAGGATAAATCCTGCAAGGACTTGAATGCTTGAATGAATACGTTTGAACTTCATCATGTAGGTAATTATGATCCGCTGAGCCAACCAAAGACAATATCAGATTTGGCTTAGACTCTGGCAGCAAGATAGAGGAGGGACAGAACACAAAAAAGAGTGGAGCTATTAGAGATTGTTGGTTCTTATATTAGTCTCATGGGGAATGGAAAGGGTCTAAACTAAGCAGAAATGGGAATTGAAAAGATGAAATAGCTGAGATAGCCCTTTTTATATGGCAACCAACTGGTTAAGCATGAATTAATGGGAAATCTTTTTATACATGTGAACAAATCTTCCAAATCGGAAGTGGGACAAGTAAGCAATACAAATATTTTATGAAATCAATTCAAATATAAACACCCTGCTTGTAAAATAAAGTCTTCTACTTGATAAAGTATATGCTGAGGTCATAATATGTGTCTTAACGCTGCTTAGGTGTTTTGGAATGAAAATATAAAACCTTAAGACAATTTTACCCTCCCCCAATAGAAGATAATAACTGCTGAAGTCAGTATATAATATAGAGTTTAATTACATTACTACGATCTTAAAATATTATTGGGTCACTAGCAATTAACATGAGCTTTTGAGAAAACTGGCAGACACTATATTAACAAATCTTAGATTTAATATCTTTGACTTTTTTGTTCACGGAAAAGGATGGAGAGTCAAATGACTTGATCAGTTTTTCAACTATACACCATCAAGAATCATTTCCTGTCTCGTTTCAAATCTTCGGGAAGAATAAGTACTTTTAACTTCCTATTAGAAGAGTTTTCTAAAAACTAATGATTTTCAATGTCAAAGAGTTCTTCTACCTAAATTACTCTTGGTAACTTACTCTTTTATACTATAATTTAAATAATTTTACTCCCACCTTTTAACTTTCAAATATTTGTAGAATCTTATAATATATCCTGTAGTCATTACTTGCCTAGCTATATATTTGTCTACTTAAATCTTTTCTTATAAATTAATCCCTTCCTTCTCTTAATCATTACAATTGTTTTCTCTAGTCTAGCTCCAATTTTCTTCAAATTACTGGTTCTGAGATAGCCAAAATCTAACACAGTATTTTAGGCTTAAATCATATCTGCATATTTCATTTTTACTTATTTCTCATACTGCCCACGTGTGTATGATTTCTCTATACCGATGCCCCCATAGATATTTGACCAGGCAGAAATATACTTCTTTCTTTCTTTCTTTGAAGGCTTATAATCATAAGCCTCCAAAATTTGATAAAAGAAATGGTATTCATTTTTATATATCACTTGTCTGCTATCATAATAAATCTAACATAATTCACATCTGCATTAGTAAAGTAAAATATTTGAATCTGTTTGTTTTTAACTTTAATTTTCATTTTATCATTGTAAGTTTCTTGCTTGTTCTTTGTAAAAATTCATTACATTAAGATATTTTATTTCCCACAGTATATATCATCTAGTAGAAATGCATATATTCTCAAAATTATTTTGTACATATCTCCCTTTCTATTATAGTCTACTTAAATTAATACATGGACTAAGAAAGTTTAATTAGAAGAAATAATTATTTTAGTTTCAACAATAAAAGGAAACTGTGAAATTTACATTGTATGTCTGTTATGCTGTATATTGCAATTTTAAAAAGATATTTATCCAAATTTCAAAAAAGATCAAATCTATTGATTCAGATAAGCACATAATTATAATAATAAATAAATAGAAAATGAGCTGATACTTTATTTCTGGATTTATATGTTTTAAACATATGTGTTTCCTATGCCAGGGAAATAAATGATCCTTCAATTATGTCAAAACCATGTCTTGACAACACAACTCATGAAATTATATTTTTCCCTTTTTCATATGATGGAGAAATTTCTTTTTGCCTTTTATTTCCTCCCTTTGTGATCTCCGAATCAATTATTTATCTATATTGAAAACAGCATCTTCCTAATTAGATTCTGAGTTACTTTCATATTTTACTTTCTCTAACAGCAAAGTATCTGATATATACTAGGTATTCAATAAACATTCACTGAATTCATGAAGTATGAATTAGTGAATAAATCATAAGCATTTCTTCAGTGTTGGCAATTTATATGAAGATGGAGACATTATTTTAGAATGAAGTTTTTTTTAAGTGAACTTTTATTCACAGAGTAAAACTACTCTTTTTCTTTATTATTTTTACTCTCTATGTTCTATGACTCCTAGGAATCAGATGTGTTTCAGTGCGCATTATCTAAAATTTTCGGCCATTTGATAGTAAATTTCAACATTAAAAAGAAGTCGGTGAAATTTGAATAAGCTCTGTAAGTTAGATAGTATTATAGTACTGTTAGTGGTGAAATAGACCAGAATGTTACTGGAAATTGAACCTCAGTTCAGCAACCTTGGTACGTGAGTTCTTGCTAAGAAAGAATTCAAAGCCAAGACTCAAATACAAGAAAAAGTTTATTTAGAAATCACAGAGGTAGAGGAAGTGAGCCAGCTGGGCTGGGTGGGCTCAGGAAACAAGTTAGAGAAGCAAAAGAAGGGACTTAGGAACTTAGGAAAAAGAAAGCAAGGATGTATGTACATGCCTGGGGGAAGCAGAGGGGAAAAGGTGCAGGTGAGAGAGAGAGAGAGAGACAGAGACAGACAGACAGAGATTCCACACTGAGTCTTTTGTCTTTATCTTAGGAGTTTTTATCTGGAGGTCTCAGGGAAGCATCTTAATGGAATAGTCATTAGCTGTCCAGGTGTGTCCTCTCAGGATCATGGTCTTTACTGATTGGTCAGTGCCTGGGCTATTAGCCATCACAGCTGGTCCTGATGTCTGTCAGCCATGGCTTCACCCTGCCTGGCCTTGCTGCTTCTCTGGGCCTGGAGCTGAAACACAACTGAGCCCTAGATGTAATCTCTAGAGCTTAATGCTTAAGGGAGTGGTTGTACAAGGACTTGTATGGGAGTTCCAAGAGGCTATTCTCCAGGTCCTCTTTTCTTCCTTTAAGGAGGTCTACCACATGACTAGCAACATGCCAGTGGACGGAAGGTCAGGGAAAGGTCTGAACCACATGACCAGCAATATGCTAGGGTAGGAAAGTTCACACTGGGGGCATGGTCCCACACTGCAATTGTCCCTTGTTAGGCACCCAGGGCTTTCTGCACTTGGCCACAGTTCCTACTCTGCTCAGTTCTATCTAACTATTTACTATACTACTGTTTTGACTATTAATTTTCTTATTGTGTACTGTGACTATGTCAGATAATATTTTTTAGGAAATACCTACTTAAGTATTTAGGAGAAAAGAAGCATTATGCCTACAATTTATTCTCAAATAGTTGAAAAAAACATCTGGAGAGAGGGAAACAGAGATACAGAGAGATACAGAAAGAGAGACAGAAGAATGATTAAGCAAATGTAATAAAATGTTAACATTTTGGAATCATGATGAAAGACATATGAGAATTCTTTGTTCTAACTTATGCAACTTTTCTGTAAATCTGAAATCACTTATTATTTCAAAATAAAGAATTTTTTATTATTTTTAAAAGTAATAGTGTTAAAAATGATTAAAGAAGACAATTTAGGTGATGCAAACAATCTTTATTTGACTGGTAATTTATTATTTATAAACTTTTTCACATACACTATTTCACTGAATCATTCTAACAGCATTTCTTTTCTTTTGTCTTTTTTTTTTTTTTGTCTCTCTAAAAAAGAAAAACAAAAACTCAGAGTGTCTACACTAAGGCATCAAAACTGGAAATTAAGGGCTTCCAACTTGTAGCACAGAGTTATTTGTTCTACTGACCGTTCTACTTCTTTATAATTAAAAAACTACTCAGGTCAATTGCCTGGAGACATTTTAAGAGTTTCGTGATATTAAGGAGCATTTTTTTTTAATTGTTCAAATAAATGAAATTAGCCTTGTTTCTCCATACCAGAAAGCATCAGACTCATCAAAAGCTTGTCTATCCTACCAATGCTGGGTCTTGGGTCCATGTGCTCTTCCCTGATCTCCCTTCACACTCATCCACAGGCCCCTCCAGGTCACTGAAATATGGACAGGAACCACAAATACATGAGGATAGAAAAAACACTCATATTCTCCATAAAATCTGATTTAAAAAAAAAAGAATTTGTGAAGGAATAAAGTGAAATACAGTCAGTCCTCTTTACCAGCAAGTTCCCCATCCAAGGATTCAACCAACCACAGATTAAAATATGTAGGACTTACTAAGAGACTTGAACACTTTCAAATTTTATATCCCCAGTGCTCCTGGATACTGAGGGATGACTGTATATTAAATTGATTGTATGGGACACTTCTGATTTCTTATTAGACCTGAAGACATCTGATGGTGCCCAAGTGGCTTGGCGGAAGTAGGGCTTGTCTCAAGGGTGATTTCTTCCAGACCACTGCACACCCTTTAATTAACTATGAAATCTGGGGCCCTAAAAAAGAAACCACACCTATGCATGTCTCACTGGGATTCATTTACACCCTGGAAGATTAGGAACAAATAGGTCTTTTATTCACACATTGATATTTGTATGCCATTCTTTAGTTTCAAAAATTATTTTCATCCCTTTGAGTCAAGATTCCTTTTCTGAACAATTTAATCACTTCCCAGTCATCTTCAATTTTTTTTGTTTGTTTCTGCTCAATACATAATAATTTCAATAATCACAACTATTTCAGGATGGCACGCACTTTGAAAGCAGAATAAGTAAGTGGTGTAAATGGAGTAAATCTTAATATAAAGAAAACAATTTTTCCCCATTTTGGAACTACTCACCAGCTAAATAGTTAACGCTTTTTTTTTTTTTTTTTCTTTCTCCCTGAAAAGATTGACCCTGAACTGACAACAAAACCCTACACGGATATTTAAATCTTAAGTGAGTGGTCAGTTAAGTGCCTGTAGAGGTAAAAGGACAGATAGCAAATTTGGTATGCTAATGGAACCTATTTACTTCAAGGAAAGTGACAAAAACATCAATCAAATCAGAAGAGGCTATTAAGGATTGTTAACTCCCTTTCAGATGAGCAATGATTTCCACTGGGATTTAAATAAATATTCATGAAAAGGACCAATGATAGAAATCTCACCAAAAATCACACCGTGGTACGGTTTCTACAGAGCTTCTGACAAAACTTGGACTACCAGGGGCACATTCTCCTTTTAAAATATCAACAAAGATTGGCATTTTTTTCCATTTTAAACCCAAAATATATTTATTTTTAAATGATGCCCTTGGGGTATCTAATTTTCAAAAGATTGTATAATGTCTTCCCTGGCAATAAAAATTACACAATTGCTAATACATCAGTGTTAATCAGAATGTGCTTCAATTTTTTAAAAATCTGGAGATTTTTTAAATATTTAAGGTAGCAGTATAAAATCATAATTTAAAATTATATGCAAATTATGTTAAAAAAAGAATTTTATTTTAATTGAATGACTGAGACTTTAGGCAGCTTTTCCATGTTTGCCACCACCTGATGACAACTCCATGCCAGTTTATTACAGACATCCTCAGATAAACCCCATTAGTAAAGTCTATTTCAATTCAATTCCATTCAGTAAATATCTTTTGAGCTACTACTATCTGCTTAGGATTGGTTTAGGCTCTGTTACAAACTCAAAAGTAAAGTATAACACAGGGACTCTATCTTAAAGATGCTTACAATTGAGATGGAAAAGCAAACAAGAAAAAAAAAAGAGAGAGAGAGAGCAATTCTATGACCATTATCAAAAAGACACAAGACAGGTGCTGATGAGAATGTGGAGAAAAAGGAAACTTTGTAAACTGTTGATGGGAATGTTGTAGAAAATAATATAGACAAGGCCACTTAAAATGGAGTTGGAGCTGCCATCCCAGAGAAACTGCAACCCTGTCTTACTCCTCAAAAGTTTGGAGTGTTAAAACTAGGGGAAATAACCTTTGGACAGAGACTAAAGCACTGTATTTCAAACAATTGTTTATGTTAAAGATGGTCTTTAGAATTAGCATACTATGCTAGCTTACCTACACCTATAAAAATTCCTTCCCTCGTTGCATGTCAGTACCCCCTTCCCTGTATCACAAATATCCCTTGTCTTTACCTCCAGATTGGAACTATTCGGTGGTTCTAATCTGGTAGTTCCGAACTACCTGCCTGAATTAGGGCTTCCAGAATAGCTATGCTTTTGTTTCTAATAAACACTTGTTGCCTCTCACTTTGGCCTTTCATTTTTAGGTTAATGATGTAAATTTGAACAACAGTTATGGAAAACAATACTGAGGTTCCTCCAAAACTTAAAAATAGAAATACCTTATGGTCCATCAATCTCACTTCTAGGTGTATGTCCAAAGGAAATGAAATCAGAATCTCAAAGAGATATCTGCAGTCTCATCTATGTTGCAGCATTAGTAACAAGAACCAAGACATGGGAACAATCTATGTCCATTGACAGATGAATAAAGATGTGTTGCATGCACACACACAATAGAATATTATTCAGCTTTAAAAAAAGAAAATTCTAAAAAAAAAAATAAATAAATAAAAAAAATAAAAAAAAAATTCTGCCATTTGTGACAACACGGATGAACTTGGAGAACATTATTCTAAGTGAAATAAACCAGACAGAACAAGACAAATACCATATGATCTCAGGTAAGAGAGTAGAATGGTGGGTGCCAGGGGCTGGAAAGAGCAGAAAATGGGGAGATGATCAAAAGTACACACTTTCAGTTATGCAAGATGAGTAAATTCTGGAGATTACTGTGACTATAGTTAACAATACTGTATTGTATACTTGAAATTTTCTAAGAGAGTAATCTTAAAAAATGGTACTGATGGCCCTGGCTGGGTGGCTCAGTTGATTGGAGCATCATCCCCCACACCATAAATGTTGCAGGTTCAATCCCCGGTCAGGGTGTGTATGGGAAGAATTTGATCAATGTTTTAATTAAAAAGGGAAAAAAGAATATCCTCAGCTGAGGATGTAAAACAATGGTAACTATGTAAAGCTATGGAAATGTTAACTAGCTTGGTTGTGCTAATCATTTCACAATGCATGCAGATATCAAAACATCAAGTTGTATACCTTAACTTCATACAATTTTTTTTTTTTTGTCAATAATACCTTACTAAAGTTGGAGGGGAAAAAGAAATAATTCTTAAACAATATAAAAGGGTATTAAATAAACACTGCACACACACAAAAAAAAATTAAATGTATGTCTGTATTTTTAAGCTTATAGGCGAAATGAGACTTCAGATACTGTTTAGAAAAAATGGGAGAGGCTACATTATAAAAGTAATTGAAAATCAAGAGGATGTTAAACTTGGTTATTGAGGAATTAGGAAACCTGGAAATTTCTTATCACATGCTTAACATACTAAAAGTGGGATCTGAGGAAGACAATCAGAGGTGGATTTAACGGCAGGCGCACTGGGTGCAAGCCCTGGGCCCCAACTTCTGAAGGGCACTGCAAAACCCCAATTTTACAGTTTTTTCTAATGACACCAAGTTTGATTTCATTACTACGCTGCATAAAATATGGTTAACATGTATTTTTATTTTCCCTGTCTCTCTCTCTTTTTTTTTAAGGGCCCAATATTTTTTTCTGCGCCCTGGGCCTCAACCGACCTTAATCCGCCTCTGAAGACATTTCAAAGTAATGTTACTGGACAGGGACCTGGCCCTGAGTGGTCTGCCCTGGGCCAGCTGTAGTGTGTGGGTTCTTAACTTCTGTCAAAGATTTCACAACATGAATCCAGGTGACTGTGAGTATATATTTATTAAAGCTGGGGGCAATGAAACAAGGAAGGGCTTAGCACAGAAGAAGCAACAGCACAGCCTAGGCTGAGCCGCCTCAGCTCACTAGGAAGTCAGAGAAAAGGGAGCTTGGGGGCAGGTTCAGTGGATTAGCCTGGGACAAGCTGCCAGCTGCTCTCTGCCTTAGCATTTAGGAGAGGCATGTCTGTGAAGAAGGAAGTGGGGAAAGAAGAAAAAAGAAAATGGTGCCAGCTGCTCCCTGGATTTTATCTCTTTCATCTTGAGACTTTTTTTTAATTTTTATTTTTATTACCTTTTATAGATTATATTGTCACAATAGTTCCATTTTTTTCCGCTTTGCTCCCCCCAGCCCAACACCCCCTTCCCCCAGCAATCCCTCCCTTCCCCAGTCCATGTCCATAGGTCATGCATGCAATCTCTCCGGTTTCACCCTTTCCTATGTTATTATTATTTTAGAATTAATTCATTAATTGATTTCATTTTATAACAATAAAAAAAGTAACACCCCCCCCCCCAGACTTTAGACCCTTTATAATCTTATAGAGGACAGTGGGCGACAGTCTCCTGCTTTTATCTCCCTCTTGCAGGCGGAATCTCAGGGAAAAAGTCTCAGGGAATTCCAGGTTTTAGCAGAATATGCACCAGCTCTCCAGGTGTGCCTTTTCAGGGTCATGGTCTCCACTGATTGGTCTGTTACAGGGCAGAGGGTCTTAGTCATTGCAGTTGGTCCTGGAGTCACCCACCTGGTTTTGCTGCTTTTCTGGGCCTGCAGCTAAAATACAACTGAGCACTAGACGTTATCTCTAGGGAGGAAAGGCCAGGGGAGAAGAGGTTACCCCCAGGGGTGAGGTCCTTGTTTTCCCAGTTTTGCCCCTATCAGGCCTTCCATGACCATCTGCACCTGACGGTAAAATGCTCGGCCATTGTGCTCAGCCATCTGTCTCAATTTCCCTATTCCACTTGCCAAGAATTTTCCCAGCTTCTCACGATCCTGTCTCAGTAAGGTCTCTAAAGCAGATAAAACCAAAGAGATTACATTTCCAAAGTAGTAATCCACCTATGAGTTGACAAAAGCCTAGGGAAGTCAATAGTAATAGACAGGGAGAGGAAATAACCAAAACAGAGAATTTCAAAAGAAATTTTGAAAGATTTTGGAGACCGATATTAGATGGAAGAGAGGACTTATCACTTTAAGTTTGGTGGATACCATTAGCAAAAAGAAATGAGAGAAAAAACATATATGGGAGGAATAAAATCACATTTTGGAGGTGCTGATTTTCAGGTGATAGTGAGGTATGCAGACAGAAATTTTAAACTGAAATCATGAGCTTCACTTTTCAGAAATTAGTTTTTAACTAATGATGGCATTGAATGGTACTTCTCCATTTTTAGTTTTTATGACAGAGCAAACTTTACCTCAAAGCAATCCTCATGAATATCAGTCCTGATAAGATTCACATTCAACTAATTGAGTCCCTTCTAACTGCCAGTCACTGTGGTAGACACTTTCACATACATTATCACATTTAATTCTCACAGCAACTGCGTGAGGTTGTTTATCTAGGAATTCTAATTAATTATATTGTAATGAAAATGCAACTGCCAAATATTAATCAAGTATTCATTGAATTAATTAGATATATATTGTTTGATTTCTAATCCTATACTGCTCCACTGCCCAGATTCCAATTTTATTTTAATAGACATTAATAGCACAAAGTAACAAAAAGAGTAGTTCAATGTCAAATAATGCACATGAATAAAATACTTTAGTGAAAACAGAAACATATTAGGAGACAGAAGATCCAGGTTACAATCTAAGCTCAATCTTAAGCAAATCACTAAATTTCCGTGAGGCTAAGTTGCTTCATCTGTCATATGAAATTATTGATTTTCATTCAGTCTATGTTTTGGGGTTGTTATACAGCTAAAAACAAGGGACTGGTGAAAAAGTTCTTTACTGAACAAATGAAAGGTTTAGAAGAGGAAGGAGAGAGAATACTTTTCTCTGGGTCCCTTGTCTTCCATTTTTAACACCTTTCCTTGAGAAGGCTTTGTGGATAAAGACAAGTGACAAAAAAAAAGAAAGAATAAAAGACTCCCCATCACCTCTGTTCCTCATCCATGCCTATCATCAATCCCTTCCCCTTGTGTGCCTAAGTCTATGCCCTGATACACCCCTGCAGCTAAGTTTGTGAACTTGTTATTAATGCTTGCTGATACAGTTTCACTCCATCATGGTTTGAACTCTTGACTTTCACCTCTGATCGCTGACATACATCAATAAGGTGAAAAGCCCGTTGAAGAGACGGAAGGGTGTAGGTTGAGCATACACCTGGATATTAATTGCAAAGGTAAGTTAAGTCTATCTGTAGTGTACTTTTTTTTTTCAAAACAGAACTTTAAGAGAAAACCTATGAAGTCATTTAAAACAAAAGTCCACAAAGACCTCACCTAACAGTTCATTTTAAGTGTCTCTATAATTACAAGCCAACCCAAGCATCACTGCCATGTGGGTTTGAGGTTAATGACCAAACCTTCATTCCTGGGAAACTAGTGACATACTAGCCAGCAGACACTCAGGTTGTATCTCTGTCCTGGATGGATCTTGTCCTCTTTTTCACAAGCCCGGCCCTCACTTCTTCATCTGGCACACTTGCCTTCTTCACCTCCCGCTGGACAGCTCACGTCTATCTTGAGAGTGACATGTTAACAGTAAAGAGGTCTCAGTCATTCTGTCTGCAAACACTCAATATTTAAGCATAATTCTTCTCTCTGAACCACCCAGAGTTACTAACCATATTTCCTTCACTACTTCTGTGTTACTTCAATCAGATGAATCTGTGCAATGCAAGAATGATAAAAATTTCACCTCTCTCTGTCATTCCT
This sequence comes from Furipterus horrens, assembly GCF_987537825.1. Classification (NCBI taxonomy): domain Eukaryota; kingdom Metazoa; phylum Chordata; class Mammalia; order Chiroptera; family Furipteridae; genus Furipterus; species Furipterus horrens. The sequence continues at coordinate 22,532,334 of NW_028327182.1, read as the reverse complement.
TCTGTATAAGTGCACATAAATAATCCCAGAAATAACTTTGACCCTGATACTGCTGGGGTGAGGCAATCTTGGAGAACTCTTTAGCTTCAGGGATGACGAGGATTACCTCCCTGAGGCCCTCATCCACCACTGGAGCTTTGCACTGAAGACTGCATGTATCTTCTGTCTTTTACAAGGATCCCCTTTCCCTTTCAATTTGCTATAAGCCACTGACAAATATATGTCTTTTTGTCTGGCCTAGAGCCAGAGTGGACTGTGTATTGTAACTGCCAAGTCAACCTCTTATTTTCCTAAATCTTATTTAACTCCTACCACTATCACTGCAACAAATACCATTTATGGAGTCACTGCTTACGGCACTGTGATAAGACCTTACTAATATTAGATTGAGCCACAAATGTTAAGAACTCTTCCCTAACTAACAATAATACACTGTTCTTCCCCTCTTGCAGAGAGAACAAAAAGAAAAAAGTACATAGGTTACATTACAAAATTAACTTGAAAATAAAGAAAAACATCTTAGGAATTTAATTTTTAAATATTGGTATAGGTTACTATTCCAATCAGTTGGATTGTACTTTTTTTTTTTTTTTTTTGAAATGGGTTAAATCAGGAACCCTAAGTAAATAGATCAATGATCAAAAAGTAATAATAAGTAGGCTTTCGAGTACAACTCTTAAATTAAAATAGCAGGATAGAAAAGTGGCATTGCCAGGCTGCCATTCTGATCCTGAATTGCCTGTCCCCAGCTGTTCTCAAAACAGGACTCAAAACTAAGTAGTGCAACTTAGAAGCAAGGGTAGAGAAATTGGATAATTTGGTTCTATGCTATGGAAGAAAACAGAAACCAATGGGAGGGATATCAAGGTTAGAAATGTGAAGTGTTAATATCCAGTAAGATTGAATAAAAGTGTAATATCTGAGCAATGTAGAAAATCAGTGAAATGCAGGGCCCGTCTTGGGTAAAAGAGACAGTGAAACATTTGACCCAGGCATCATGCTATGAAGGACACAAGAATCTTTCTCGAAGGTACTACTAATACGCTGAAGGCAGTTGCCATGATGTCAAGACAAACTGCATACACACATTCCAATTTAATGAAGTCAACTTTCATTCATTCACCAAACATACCCACTTCTTTTTCTGTGAACCATGAAAATAAAGATATTTGCAAAGGGAAAAGTATCTAGCAATATTCTCATTTGAACTAAAGTAAGTATTTCCAAATGTTAAACTTCCCTTCCTGACTTTCTGCAACTGTGACCACTGTCACCATAAAATCTGTATTCTACATTTTTCTACCTATCACGACCATAAGCATGTCTCCATTGTTTGCAATTATCACTTTAAACGCTGGCATCTGCAGGGCATTCAACCTAAAAAAAAAAAAAACACGGATTTATTCTGAATATTCAACTGCACAATTATGAGCTTTTTTTTTTTTCTTTTCTAAGCTCTAAATTCCAATAAAGAGATGGGCATCTGTTGTTTTTACCTGCCCAGCATTTGTTCCCTTTCTGCAGAGGGATGTGGGTTTGTTTGTTTTTTTAAATCCTCTTTCCTTTTTTGGAATACCAGCCTGTCTCTGCAGGAGTGGGACAGTGACTAGACTGAACAATGAATATATTCCATCTCATTGGACAAATTCATTGGGTGAAAAAAAGTCAAGTGACCTAAGTCAGGAGAGTGAGACACAAATATGAAGAAAAAAAAGTTCTATATCTACTAGATTTGAAGCTCATAGAGTATGGTGAAGAAAGAGAGAAAAAGACCAAGCCCTAATTGATCTTTTTTTTTGAATTCTTAAATGTAGCTAAACCTGACTTTTTTGAATATTTGAGTTAATAAGCCCATTTTGATATATAAGCCAGTTTGAGTTAGACTTCTGTTACTTGGATCCCAAATAGTTTTGAGTGATCCTAAGTCTAAGAAAACCAGGCATTGGCAACAAGAAGGAAATAGGGTATCTATGCTTAGGGTGTTAGATTTGAGGAATTTGTAACAATGTTCTCTGTTATTAGGTACGTTTTACCAAGAAATAAACTAAATACAATAAATGGGGTGTAAAAACTTCAATAAAGTGCAAGGTCATGAACCAGGTGACCGATATGCACCTGCACAGCTAGCAAGGTTGTCCCAGGGTCTGGCTGCATAATTCAGATCCAGCCTCACTTGAGCTGCTGTTGGCTGCTGTCTGGGAGGAGGTGTCCGTTCTGCCTTACACACCGGTTCTTCTCTGTGTACTCAGGCTTGTTGGAAGTCCCAGGACAGGTGGCAGTGAGTGATTCAAGAACTCTGCTGCTTAGTTGGAAACTGTTTTGTTAATTGGACTTAAGGCAATTGGGCTCGAAGAATGCTGGGACCTATCCTCTCAGAAACCTTCCTGAGAGCTCTTCCCCCACTTCACCCCCACTCAGCCCCATTTTGCCCTCCCTCACTCTCTCCCATAGAAGAAAATAATTGTAACTGAGAACAGGGGCTAGACAGAGGAATATATCTAATTAGTTCTACTGCAGGGTTTTACTGTTATTGAGTTTGTGAGCTCTTACTCAATGGCAGACACCATGTAAAACAAATATATACAATCTGATTTAACCTTAAGTTTATATTCTATTAGGCAAGCCCTATTAGTGTGGTCATTTCATAAGTGAGGAAATGATCTAATCTGCAAGGAAAATGACCCTGGATGCGTTATTTTGCGCCTCTCATTTTACATGTGAGGACTATGAGTGGTCAGGACTGGCCCAAGGATGTCCAGCAAATCAACAAGGTCAGGGCTTGAACTCAGCTCCCCTGACTCTGTTCCCCTTTTTCTGTCTTAGGCTTACCTGGTTCTTTGGCTTCCTGCCCCATAGCATTTAAGAACAGATATAAAAATTGGGCAAAACTACATTTTGACAACCACAAGTAGAGATTAAGTGCCAAGATTAAAAACCAGAGAGGAGGGAATTGATGAAGTTTAGCAACAGGTTATTTTGGCTTCTGGCAAAGGGCAGAAGAGAAAATATGTAGATGGTGCCTCAGAGGAGGAGGAAGTAAACTGAAGAAACCTAACTCACATCCTTCCCTACGTTTAAGGGTTATATTTACAATTTCCCCTTCCAGATACAAAAATTAAACTTGATGGGGAAAATATCCATGAGAAAAAAACAATTCAAGAACAAAGGAATGCTGAGAGTAAAACAACATCCAGTAAAAGAGACAAGAGTATATAACTGCAAGCAGGAGGTAAATGAGTGGGTAGAAACCAGGCGTTGTGAGATAAGGGTGATTTAGAAAATCAAAAGAATAGAAAGAGTGGGTCATTTACTCACCTAATGAAGGCCAGTTTAAAAACTCAAGTCAGTGAAGCTGGTACTTGAAATGATGTCTACGGTGAATGACCATTTCGTGTGCTCTCCTAGTCTATCCCATCCTGAGGAAAAGCATTAAAAGGAAGAAATGGCCAGTTTCTCACTTTTCTTAATGTAGCCCAAAAATCAGATCCAAGCACAAATCTCTCTTAAAGAGCTTGGATAAGCACCACAGGGTGCCAAGCAAAACCAACTCAAAGAACCCCAAAGTGGCTTATTTAACTAGCTAATTGTTAACTGGTAGGAGGTGGATGATGGCTGGGAGTGGGAGTGGGCCCGCCTTCTGCATGAATGAATTCAGCACATGGAATTCATGTTCATATTTAAATTTATAACTTACAGAATTTCTATGTCATTGACCCCAAGCTGATAAACAAAATTACAAAGTTCATTTTAATTTCACAGACTTGGCCAATCTCATCTGTCTCCCCATTAGGTTTTCCTATTAAAAGAATGTGAAAAAAAAATGAGAAAGTATATGTTTATAGCCAAGAATAAATATAACAATAATAAAAGAAATAAAAAAGGAAAACTGATCTTGGCACAATCACTTAAATTTTTCCACCTTTCTCATATGGAAAGTTTCCAAGTTCTACCATTTCAAAGAAAACACCTCATCGAAGAACATATAATTGCATGTTGTTTCCATTCTTTAAATGTGGGAAATGAAACCTTTTCACATTCACATCATCAGCTGGGCCCCAGGAAACCTTCTATTGTTTCCAAATTAGCTTTGGTATCATTAAAGGAATGAGCATTAGGTGCTTAGAATTATTTTCGGGAATAAACCCTGAATCATTACCTACATCATGTATGTAATAAAATCAAATAATGACATCATTATATAGCCCAGGAGCACTGACCCTAAATGACCAAGACCTAAATGAAATCAGGGCCGTCCTAATAAGAATCAGGCAGGATGCCTAATGAAAATCAAGCAGCAGGCCTAATAAGAAACAATGTATTGCGCCTCTCCTTCAAATTCACTGTTGATTCGCTTGCCACGAGAATCCTTGTTTGAAGTGGAGCTCCAGCAGGCTAGATTTCTCAGAGCTGACTCTGAGGTGAGTAACTGCCAGGTGGTTCCCTGGGCCATTTGATCCAGAACAAGAATCTCTCGTTCATGCAACAAGAACTTCTTAGGCATTTACCATAACCGTAGGCTTCAAGTTGGCTGCTTTTTAGTCAAAAATCATTATCGAGTGCCTAGTATAAGCATGGATGGTGCTAGACTCAGAAATGGAAACAATAAATAAGAAACACCATAGACACCACTTAGAGTGTACTTGTTACATGCCAGGCACAAATACATAGGCATTATTTATTACTATGCCCAGAAGCCCTATGAGGAAGTGTATGTTTTGCTCCATTTTACAAGTGTAGAAAGTAAGGCTCACCCAGATTAAGAGACTTGCCCAGGGTCACACTGCGGGAGGGAGGGGAAACACAGATACAGGACAATTAGATCTGTCTCCAGCTCAAGCAGTGCATTATATTCCATTTGAACCTGCTGATATTGGACCTTTTTTTTTTTTTTTTAACCTATAAAATGACAAATAAGTTTTTCCTGAGAAAAGCTCAGGGTATGGCAGGGAAGGCAGAAACATACACATAAACCACAAGAAAGGACAATTAGCGGTATGAGGACCCTCCACCTCCCTTGTACATGTGCCCAGCACCCCCACCCCCAGCCACCATCCTGCAGCCTTCTCTGGAAGTTCCCATCTCCTCACTTTCTGTCCCCACTGAAAATCCAGCACAAGTACAACAGGAGAGTGTCCTCCCGGAACTATCTGCCTGAGCCCCCCAAACGCTCTTGTCATAACTCCTCTGGGCCTGGGCTGGAAACGCATAAAGACTTGCCAGCATTTGCCCTGCCGCAGAAGGAGAAGCCAACAGCCTGCACACAGAGAACACGGGATGTGTCGAAGGGGATCAAGGCCAAGCACATGGAGGATGCCAAGTAGAATTTTTGCAATTCCTTTACACAGATTATTTACCAACTTGATTATATGACTCATTTCATAAAATACCTTGCAAATCTCAAAGAACGGATATAATTGAAGCACCCATATGCTTTGAAAACACACAAATCAATTTTTACAAGGCAGAAGTTTTCTATTCTCTGTTGCACACATTGGAGAGCTGTAGATGCTCTTAGCATTTCACCTCTACTCTTTGCACCCCAGTTTCCTGCTAGTAACTTAACATGCATGAACATCAAGGGAAGATTAAAAACTTGTATGATTCCCTACAAATGGTAAGTATGAGAAAACTGATGAGGTTGGTTGATTAACGTAATTTTCACAGAGAATTCATCTCTTGCTTCCAAGACCATCAGCCTCCTGTAAGCAAAAACCGCATCTTTAATTCTGAATTTTTCATAAGTTAAAAAGCACATATTAAGAATGTAGTTGCTTGGTTGCTTTAGTTAGGTCTCTGATAATATTTTTCAGCACCTGAGAGGGAAACCAAGTAAGAAATTGTGTTGGTAGCCTTGATGTTTGTAATCAAAAAAGGGCTGAGTTGCAGGAAGCAATGTTTTATCAGTCAACCATTAAAAACATTCCACGTAATATTAGGCCCATGCAGAGCCCAAACTGACCAACATGAAATACTTTGTCTCCTTGGACAACACATCCTGTAAATTATGAAAAGAAAATGATATTTTATGAGAGGCAGGCAACCTCATTTTCTAGGCAGCACATTTCATTCATATTACGGTTATTAATAGGTCACTTACACAATTCATGACTGGTTCCTGTGTGAAGGTACCCAGACATGGACGATCACTGTGGCAAAAAGTAGTATATCTCCGTTCTTCCTAGAGCAGTGACTTTATCAAAACTATAACAGGCGACCTTTGACCTCCACTCAAACATTTCCTAATTGGATTTTAGGTTGTGTTCACCAGAGTTCCTATAGGATTTATTTTTAACTTCAAGGCTTTTAAAATCTCCTTTTCACTAATGAACTTAGCCTACTACAAGTTTGCATTTCCTCCATGGATGCTTGCACCTAAAAGTGCCAGGTTGTACTTTTGTAACTTTCAAATCAGCTAGTCTTTTGCATGAGCAAACATATTTGATATTTTTAAAATTAGAAGTTGAAGAACACACAGGATAAGATGTCACTATAAAAGGAGCAAGGACAGATAATTAAGGATTAAAGCTTAAACCATTACTTTTTACACAAGGTAGAGCAAGAAGCAAGGACTGTTTCCATTTCCTTAGAGAAATACAGATCCTGTGTACCAGAGTGGCGTTCTGTAGTTTTCATTATAAAGTTAATATTTATCTTATAGCATTGAGTTTATCTTACCAACATATCTCATTCAGGGGGAAAAAAAAGAATTTCTCGACTTTCCACATTAAAGTAAATATTGCTATGAGATACGTGTTAAATTTTTAATAAAAAACTACCCTATCTTTGTTGGATCAAAGAGAGCTGCTTCAGCTGCCATACAAACAAAACCAAATAAAAACACATAATTCCAAACACTGAGCATCACTGCACATGTTGACCAGCCTGCTTGTGACAAGTGCAGTTTTATGTGGCTGAGTATTGAAGAGCTTCAACTAAGTTTATTATAAATCATAATCTTAAGGCTAAAATGGGCAATTACCTATCATGCTAATCCATAAGACAGCATTTCAGCATTTCATGCTGATCCACAGGACAGCATACTCCTTGTGCCTGAATTATGCACCCGCCCCCCCCCCAAGAAAACCACAAAAGTGAAATTCAATTCAATTCGATTTGCAAACATCGTCTTTTGCCTTGCATGGATATATTTTTAGTATGGAAGATCTATTATCATGGTGTGTTTTCCTTTGTACAGGATAGAGTTAGGTGTAGAACCTTGTTTGTTTTTACTTATCCCTTATTCTTAAAGTTAGCAATAAAGGTCCTATTGCTGAAGAGCAAACACAACCTGATGTAATAATCCTTACGGCCACCTCCCCCACACCCCTGCCCTGTATAAAAGAGAATGAAATGTCAGAAAGCCCAGGAAGGCTTCCCGTCTTGGTGAAGTGATTCTCCAGCAGCCTGCGATTAATTCTCATGGAATCTCTTTCCCATCTTGGGATAAGCAGGATAGAGAAGAGAATATAAAATGAAAAAGACACAGAAAACAGGACTACTTCAGATCTTCAGGTTTAGAAGGAAAGAATAGTCAAGTCCTCAAAACATAGCACATAAATTAAATATGTCTATTCAGGACTATGTATCACTGCAGCCTGGCATCCTTTGTGCTGCACCCTATAACAGAAAAGCACCACAGACTTAAGACCACAGACTCTGCAGCCAGACTCCCGTGCACCTGAGTCCCAGTTGGGCTGTTTACCAGCTGTGCAGCCTTGGGGAAGTTACATTGCCTCTCTGTATCTGGATTTCCTCATTAATAAAGTGAAGATACCACTATCTGTCTCCTAGGGTTAATATGAGAATTAAGTGAGTTCATACTTGTTATTTATGAGAATTAAATGAGTTCATATTTGTTAAGTTCTTAAAAAGAGTCTGGTACACAGTAAATGGCACTGTATAAATATTTCTTAAATAAAAAAAAAATGTTGGTTCTACCAGCTTTGTTGATTTATTTGATTGGAGAACTAGAGATAAATTCAAACCCCATGTCCTTCTCCAACATCCATGACCAGGTCCCTTCTCTGCCCAAATTAGGCACCCTTTAATTATAATCAGAGATACTTTTTCCTTAAAAACAAGAAAAGCTAACATTTACACTAGATTAAGTGCCACATAAATTATCTCTTCAGTCCTCATAAAAACCAGTGAAATAAATGCCATCGTTATCACCATTTAACAGATGAAGGAAAAAAAGGTATTGAAAGATTAAGAAATTGTTCAAGGTCCCACACCCATGTGTGGCAGATAAAAATTGGGAGAGCTATCTCAGATGCAGAGGTCCTCCCTGAGAAGCAAGGACCCCCAGCAGAGGTTCCAGTGCCAAGAAGAGAAGTCCCTGTAACTTCTGGCTGCAAAAACCAATGGGGATCGAGACTGAGAGAGACAGAGGGCTGTTGGAGTCCCGGGCATTTCCTCTTAAAGGGCCCACAAACTGACATATTCAGATTCACCCGCTCTGAGCTCCAGCATTAGAGGAGCAGCTTAAAAGGCACAAGAGACACATTGATAGCAACTGAATTATCTGGCATAATGGCGAGCACTGGGGGGGGTGGGGGGAGGGGTCAGCTTTCTCCCAGATAAAAGTGCTGGCAGATGCCACTGTTCCTTTTCTGAGAGCTCCCCCCACAGAGCTGGCAGGCAGACACCATATCAGAGTCTCCATCAACCTGGCTCACACTGTTGGTCCCACCCTGGTAATTCCCTGAGTCCCTGTCCCTCCCAACTTTGAGGCATACCCAAGCTATTTCCAGTGACTTTTCCATACCAATGGCTTGTCTTGTTTCATGCTTCAGGTTTTCCTAAAATCTCTCAAACAAATAGCATCTGTCTTCAATGTGCCCCATACCTCTCACTAAGAGGCTCCAGGCCAGGCACTAGCAGCAGCAGCAGGCCTTGGTTCCCAGCGTGGCCTTGCCTGGGCACCTCCAAGCCCAGCACAAGTAGCAGCCATCTGCAGATTGCTTTGTAGCTCATGCCAGGTGGCCCTGGGTAGAACACAGTCAGTGGCTGACCATGGCCTGCCCCTCCTGGGAGGCCCCAGAGCCAGGACACAGAGTGGGCAGCTTCACACTATATCAAAGCATCACCACCCAACAACCTCCACAAGTGACACACTCAACATTCGAACTCAGCAGGCACCAGAGCCCAGCTGAAGTAAGTCCTGCTCTGTGGGATGGGCCCCTGCACAGCTGATCCTACACAGGAGTCAATGGTTTGTTGTTGCAGCCAGTCCTTACAGCTCATTGGCCGAGGGGTAAATCCCTCCCATTGATGTACCAACTACAATCAAGGATCAACTACAAGGAGAAGGTGTACACAGCCCATATGTCGAACTTGGGTGATCAGGGAGACTATGCCACTGAGCCCTACAGAACACCTACTACATTAGGCCACCCAAACAGGCCTGGGAGATACAGCAGCTCTACCTAGTACACAGAAACAAACACAGAGAGGCTGCTAAAACAGGGTGACAAAGAAACATGTCCCAAGTAAAGAACAGAACAAAACTCCAGAAAAATAACTAAACAAAATGGAGATAAGCAAACTACTAGACACTGAGTTCAAAACACTGATCATAAGGATGCTCAATGAACTTAGTGAGGATCTCAACAGCATAAGAAAGGACCAGAAATGAAGGATACACTAACTGATATGAAGAATAATTCACAGAACATTGACAGTAGAGTAGATAAAGCCAAAAATGAAATCAGTAATTTGGAGTATAAGGAAGCAAAAAACACCCAATCGAAACAGCAAAAAGAAAAAAAGGGTTAAAAAAATGAGGATAGTATAAGGACCCGCGGGGACAACTTCAAGTATACCAATATTCACATCATGGGGGTACAAAAGATTGCTTTGTGTCAAAGAATTAAGAGATGCCCCTGCAGAAATTGATAAAGCCCTTGAATGATTTTACAAAAAGAATTTATTTTATGATTGTACTATGCTAACAAGCTAAAACAGCAACTTTTCCTCCTGGAGACAGAGCTGAACTGGCAGAACGCAAGTTGGATTTTGTTCCCCTAAAACAACCTGATCCACTTTTTGGCACATAGTTGGAAGTAAAATCTGAATTTGGTTGAATATAAGAACAATTAAACATATTTTTATAACTCTTAATTTTATTTTTCAAGATAGAGCCCACTGAAGCCATTTCTTTCTATCCCATTTTGGCCAGCATTTTTTACCTGGATTCCCTTGGACAAAATATTTTCTCCAGGACCAATTATTCTCAGATAAGAGGTAGGAGGACTTCCTCTCCCACATTTCTCTATCAAAGAATTTCCAAAAAGTAAATCTATCTCAATCATAAAAATATTTTAACAGGAGTAATTCTGCTATCTGGTGGTGAAACACATCAACAGCAAGAGCATGTGATGGGATTATAAATACCAAAGAATGGGTTTAAATTTTTATTATGTCTTTTAAAAAATGACAGAATTTCTAATCTGAACTAAAAACAAACTGTTTAATTTTGTCAAAGAATCCTTAATATCAGAGGTGAGGACAAGAAAGGGAAAGAAGAGAATACCATTAAATACTCTATGTTAGGTACTATTAGAGACTTCGTATTCCATTTCAAAGACAAAATTTGGACCTCTAAGACCTTCCTTCACCAAAAGCGAACTCTCCAGAGTTCTTGCCACAAAGATAAACTGGTCAATTTGCGACGGTGCTGTCAACGCCGGCTTCAACTTAGTATTGCACAGCATGAATTTTAGAGCAGAAAGAGATTGTAAAAGTCATCTAGCCTGGAATTCTCCACTTACAGATGAGGAGACAAAATCCAGGAAACTGACTTGTACAAGACAATAAAACAGGTTAGAGTCAACACCAGGTCTCAGATCTGAGTCTCCCGACTTGAGAAGCGATGGCGTTCTCCTCTTTCTCTTCACTGAGAAATGGGAGCAGAATTACCGAAGAGAATTCTAACCAAGGCCTACTTCGCCCCTGTTTTCCTCATTGAGCCTACGTCTCCCATTTGAAAAGGGACAGTGAGGTGCATCAACAGTGAGTTTAGTATCATTTTCTATACTTAAGCACAACAGTCTTAAATCCTCAAAGCCGGCCTGCAAGGGCTCCTTGGTGTGACTTCCAGGCAAGGCAGCTTTAGGCTTTATTCTCTCCTCGCTGCCACGCCTGGGTGCCCCAGTACAAAACAAAACCTACGCAACGGCTCTCAAAGTGTGGTCTACGGCGTGTGGCATCAACATCAACCGAGACCTGGTTAGAAATGCATGTTCTAGGGTCTCGTGCCAGACCTACTGGATCAGGAGCTCTGAGAGTGCAGCCCAAACAACACATTCAACAAGCCATTCAGGTGATTCTGAAGCACGCTGAGATTTAAAAACCACTGGTCTTCATGATCAATACAATGGCTACCTTAATAGAATCCAAGGGCGCTCCACCTGAGAGGTGATTTTCTTATCATATGTAGGAATGCCAGCTCACTTGGTGACTGTGTTTTCTTATGTGACTTTGAAGGCCCCGGCACAAAACTTTTCTGACAGCTATTGTTTTCAGTGTGCTAGTGGGAGCCCATCCCTACCTTTATCGGAAATGTTAAGGTTTTGTTTTATTTTGCATTATTTCCCATGGATAATGAGTGTCTCTGTCAATGCAGAAATGATCAAAAGAGGGGAAGAATCATTTCAAGAGCAGAGAGAGTAGACAAGAGACATCTTTGCCCTCTCTTCCTCTTCCTTTTGAGGTTCTTCTGCCTGTGGCTCCATCTCAACTTGCTCAGCTACAACCATCACTTCAACCACTGATGGCCCTTGATTCCACTGAATGCTGACTATATGACTCCTGTCCCTTCGGCTCCCATAACTACCACCTCTGCCCCTTCTGCCTTCACTCTTTATCTGCCATGACTTCCACTTTGTCTGCCCAATTTGACTGCCAGGTCCCTTAGCTTCAGAAGATGGAAGTAATCTCAGTACCTACAAAAGACTTAAAGTCTAGTTGGATCCATCTAATATGAAAGAGAAAACAACTCAGGTACAGGAAAGCTACATAAATTATTCACTGCTCTACAGCTTTTTTAATAAAATAAATAAGATTATATATTTTTTCTATTATGTCTTAGCTTTCTTGCCTGAGTCCAGTATTTTAACCCTTCAAAATGAAGTTAAATTCTTCCTAGCTATCAAAAATGTCCTAAGCCTACCTTTATATTTTCAACCACCATTTGTTCAGAGCCCTAAGTTCCTTAATGTGCCTGAGACCTTCCTTGAGGGTCATCAAGACATTGATTCTAATGGTTCAATCTAAATAACAGTATGATTATTTAATCTGTATTTCAATAGCTTCATGAAGAAATTTTTCTTTCAGCATTTAGTATGTTCCATGGACTATTCTAGGTGCTGAAGATGCAGCAGGCAGAAGACCCAGGTAGAGGAAGAGGGTGGGAAAACTTTCTTCACAGAGCTTACATTCTAGTGGAGTGCACGAAATCAGTAATAAAATAGTACGTTGGATGATAGTAAATGCTAAAGAGAAAAATGAAGCAGGCGTAGGGAATGCAAAATGTGAAGAAAGGCTAAAATTTTAAATAAGGTGATCAATAAAGGCTCATAAGAAGGGGATATTTGAATATCTGGGAACTCTCATATGTTTTGCTAAAACAACACTTGTTTGACATAACTAATTCTTAGATAATCCTGTTAATTTTTAAGAATTACCAAAAACCATTTGTTTAACCTTACATTCTGGAATTCTCTAGGAGTTAAAAATCTACTTTATAAGTTTCATTTTCCTAAATTTGGCCTGTGTTTTCCCAGCATCAGTAATTTCAGAGATAGCAGTGAGAAAACAAATACTATGTATATATAAATAGATAGAAAACACAATGCCACATCAGACATTGGCAGAACTACTTGTTTTCCGACATGAAAATATACTGTGGAAGTTACTATTTAAAAAAAGCAGATTTTCCCGCTCTGTTCCCTTATACACTGAAATAAAAATATCAGTGTCATCGCCGTTGTTGTTAAAGCCAGCTTCACAAGCTCAGCAATAAACTCAGCAATAAATGGCGAAATGGCCAAATGAATAGCAGAGAAAAATGGTGACAGGAAAACAGGATGAACCTTTAAAACATCTTTTGCAGAGAGCTGTATTCACCTTTTTGTCCCAGCCTGAGCTAATAAAGACCTAACTTATTAATCCAAAGCACCGCAAGTCAGATACACTCTTGGCATTGTCCGGCGGATTTCTTTTTATGCCACTTTATACTTGGTTCACACAGGAACAACAAGTTCAAGTAATTTTGCCAAGGTCACATGCCAAGAGTTTCTGTTTTGTCTATTTTAAAACTAGAGAACTTAATGGTTTTCCCTTCTTATTCAACACACCAGAATCCATTGTCTCTTAACTTCTCTGTCCAATTATGTAGAATACAAGTAAAATCTTGAACTGCTTTACCAAATTGCTTCATGTTCAATATTATTAAGTACTATAAAATGTCCAGAAAACTTAAGCATCATGGTTAGAAAAAGGGTATGGGGTGAGTGGGGAGTGTTGTGGACATACTGGGTAAAACAAAACAATATGAAAACAAAACCAAAAAGCAAAAAAACTTTGTATAGAATAAATAATGTCTATGAATCTGACTTCCCAGGATCATGCACAAAATCGGAGGACTTATTCAAGGATGAGTCAAAAAAATTGAGCTATAAGCTATTCCAAATAAACTATTTTAAAGAATCTATAGGCTGCTAATTAAGCTCTAAAATATGCTTTTGCCTAATAAAAATTTTACTTTCTTTCCATTTAGCAATTTTTCAAGATGATTTCTTCTGACTCTTAATTGTCTTACTACATCAAATTAGAACTTACCTTCTAGAATTTTTTCTCCATTCCTGAATTCTCTCAATTTTTTTCTTGGATTTTAGAATCAGTCCTGGATTCAAATTCTGTCTCTTTTAAATATATGCTAAGTGCTATATGTGATTTGGGCCAGTTACTTACTGTTCTAAAATTCACATTATGCTCGAATGGCAATAGTACAAAATATCCTCAAATGGTTATTTTGATAATTAGATCAATAATAAATATGATATACTCATAGTAATTGTTAATTCAATGTTAATTTCATTTCTCCTTCATCAAAAAAATTTTGTTTGCTTAAAACTATTTCTTATTATAAAATTTTGATAGGATAATTATCAAAAATATGAAAAATAGAGATAATTAAAATGAACAGCATTTAAATTAATATTCCTCATAACCAAAGATAATTAGGTTAACAGTATGTACATAACGTTCCATCTTTTCTTCTACAAGCACATAGAATACTTACTTTTTTTTATTATTCCACTAACTTAACTCATTATTGAAGTATAACAATAAATCAGTAAATTTTCACAAAGTGAATACCACTACATTTGGACATGCATTTGGACTTCCCAATAAACCAGGAGCGCGGCCGTGTTAGAACCAGGCTCTGCAGACAGACTGCCGGCGGCTGAATGTAGCTCTGCAGTTTCCTAGTAACGTGACCGGCGATGAGTTATTTAACCTTGCTGGGTCTCAGTTATCTCTTTGGCCAGTGGTAACAGTTTCCTCGATTATGAAGGTTAAACGAGTCAATGTAAATAATTTATTCATACTAAAGTGAGACAGAGCATGCACCCAGTAAAGCAAGCTATTGCTACTGGACAATAATACCTGGAGAGCCTTTCCTTCCACAATAATTACACATTCCCCTTTGTGAATGGGAGTTATTTTTTCCTTGAGGAATCTGGTTAGCTTCCTTCACGTCTTCTCTGCTTCCTCCTATGCAATTAGCTAAGTGGGAAGTATCACCATTCGCACATTTAGCTGCATGTTTTCCACTTGAGATCAGGCTTTCTCACGGGTACCAAGACAGCCAAGTGCCCCCAAGTACACCCTTACCTACCGTTGCAAACATAAATGCTTTTGCTCCCTTGTATAAACACTCCTATCAAGCTATACCCCTTATCCTTTAAACACGTCTTGTTCATTTCTACCTCTGGCTTTGGGCTCAGATTTCCCTATCTTCTTGAAATGCCTTTTCGTGCTAAGCTTTCAAAATCTTCCCCACTCCTCCAAGCGGAGCTCTCTCTCACTTCTGTACTCACTATCGCCCTCACGTGGCAGTCATCCTGCACTGCCGTCATCATAATAAAGCCCTTCACGTGTGTTTATGGCACTTCAGTGTTTACAAAACACTTTTCACATATAGCGTGTCTTTTGATCCGCACAACAATCTGGTGAGGTAATAAAGTCGTGATTATTATTGCATTTGACCGTCAAGGAAATTTATCATGAAAACACATCCAGTCCCTGCCTACAGTGCAAGCTCCTACAGACCAAACACACTGTCTTCCTCTTAGTTTTCTTGCCCACAAGTTACACTTAGTCTGGAATGGATCTGCTGCCCAAATCACTGTTATCAATAAAAATATCAAACATTTTCGAGTGCCTTTTACATATCTGTGGGTTAGACACAAATGGTTATCATTTGTTTATTTAACAGTACATCGAATGACTGCTATGTACCAGCACTGTGCTCCATTTTGAGACCCTAGGCTAGGCGCCTTTTTGTTTATATGCCTATATTGAGGTTATTTGAAAGAGCACTGGATTATACACCAGATGACCTAGATTCGAGTACTGCCTCTGCTAACAGATGTGCCGAGTTACCTTGTGCATTTCTGAACATCAGTTTCCTCATCTAGAATATGGAGATAATAATCTCTGATCTGACCCCCTCACAGGATAATTATGAAACTCAAATAAGGTATGCAAGTGCTTTGTTTAATTAATGAAAATGTAGAAGTCTCAATGTTCTGCAAACATTAAGAGATGGTTCTTGCTCTAGCAGTCCCACAATCTGGTTGAGGAAAAAAAAATGGACGTAAGAAGACAAGTTACAATATAAAATGATATCTGCTAAGTAGCAGGATGTACAAACGCATAATAACATGCAGAGAACATGAAATTGTAACATTATGCTTTAAATTCAGAAGATTAAAACATTCCAATTCTTAGTTTGGCCCTTATTTTATTAATGTTTAAATTGTGAACATATTCATTCTTCTTGTGGGAATTAACTTTTAACCAGAAATGGAATTGTCTATTTGGATTCTAAAAATGTTTTAATGTCCTGTATTACTGTGATGGTACCTTACCCTGGTTTATTTATTCTTCTACACCTATTCCAATGGAACTACAAGAGTTATTGCACCACCCCATCACCCTCACCAATTTCTGAGGTAAGAAGAATAGGAGAAAATGTAAGGAAGCTGCTCTTTGATCTCCATGCACATCAATTACAGGTAATAAATCCCCCTGCATTGGAGCTAAGACAGGATCTCAAAAGCACATGGACTTTGCCTATTAGAAAATATAAACCAAATAGTGACTATTTGTTGTTTAGATTTATTTTGTGAGTAATGTAACTGAACAAACAACCCAGCACTGAAGGATGTATCATTTTTAATCTCAGCACTTTTAGCGACTGCCAACACCAGATAGAGTATCTTATTGCAATAATTCAAGGATTTCTCTATTAGTTTCTCTAAGCCCTTAAAGCAAATGAAGCTCTTATGATATAAAACACCTTCTTTCTCTATTTTTTTTTTCAGCTCTCAAGCCTAAATGCTTTTCAGGGTAGAATTTTAAATGAATGAGATAAATGAAATTCTATCTAACTGTATTAATTTTTGACACTCTTTTTATGATTCTTTTAAAAAGAACATAGAAATGAATTGCAGCTCTGGCTGCTGTACAGTCATGATGAATAGCATGCTACAAATAATATTTTTTTCAAACTTTTGAAAGAACAATTTAGATGTTTTATCTCTTAGGTGGTTTTACAAACACCCTACATTGATAATTAACCAAGGAGCTATGAATGAGGTTTCTTAAACAAAGAAAACCACTTGTATATTAAAGGAAGCACTTCATATTTTTTCCTATTTTTTAACCTTCTGTTACCATCACAAACATATACACATAATTCTTATCTCTGACCTTGAGAAACTGTATAGCTTTATGGAGGCTTCCTTTTAGATCACAGATGACCTTCAGTTGATGTCATTGAGCTCTGACCTGCCTCAGTGATCTGCTCACACAAAATACATATGCTGAACAGTGCTGGTGTGTGCAGTAGGGGTAAGTGAATTATTTACAAAAATTTGAGTTGACACCTTTTATCAAATGTGGAAAGATGAAGACAAAACAGCTGCTATTGCTGTCGTAAGCAATCTGCTGGTGATTGAATAAAAGTGTCAAGAAAATGGCTGCTTGATGGCCTTTTGTTCTCCCTCATCCAGCTTGATGTTAGTTTGAGCTGTCAGTTAGGAATCACGGCAGTGTGATTTATCAATAGACTGAGTGACCTTCTATTTTAGCTGGTGGTAGAACTGGAAGACAGCGCCCTCTACTGCTAATACACAGCACTTCCTTTGAGTGTGCCATTAATCTGAGCCAGTAGTTTGCATTTGCTAGAAGCAACTCACCCTTATGATAATTATAGCTTTTTAAATTTTGTCCCGTTTCAATTGCCTCCACACATTTATTTAAAATTATTAAAATCAAAAAACTTCAAGCATATTTCTATACCTTCCAGCAAACTAATTTAGAAAATCAGTATTTCAGATAAAATGCTTCCTCTTTGCTAATTAAATTGCAGAATAAGGAAACATTATCTTTGATAGCAAACTTAATCTTTAAATAGTGTTTGCATTATATTGATATTAATAACCCATCTGTATTAACTTAAATTATTTTATAGTCTCTATAAAAAGAAGGATTTAGACTTATTTTTCTGCCATAATATCATGGTCTCCCTAGGGAAAGATACTATTCTCAATCAGAACTTTGTGAATCTTTGATGGATATAAGGTTGCTGTGGATCAGGACCTTACAAATGAATATTTCTACTGCTATCATACAGATATATGCATTTTTTTAAGTTGGACTTTCTGATTTAATGGTAATTATTTCATCCAAAACCTAAATAAGATTAAAGTAAATTATGAGAAAAAAAAGACATTCTAGCAGTTTTTGAAAAGAAAAATACTGAATATATTTAAAAGAATTAAAATAGCATTATCTGATTTCTAATAACACATAATATTTTAATGTTCAGATCTAACTTGCTACAATATGCAACAAATTTTGGTTCTTTTAAAAACTGTTAGATATACACTATTTCAAATACATTTATTTTCTCTCTAAGATATTTCATAATAATTTTCATTTTAAAATCTCATCTTGTATTTTTAAACCAGACATAAACAATTATTGTGTACATATTAATTTGTTGGCTGTATCACAGACTTAACTGCTTAAGGATACTTTTCTAAAGCTGTCTTTCCTCAGTCTCTCCTAGATGTGGTATCATTGCACGACAGATTAGAGCAGACCAGGTTAGGAATATAAAAAGATATGCTTCACTATTTGACAAAATGTCCACTTCGTACTCCATGCTTTTTTTCTCCTCAGTTTAATTATTAGCTGGTTGCCTCTCTCTCACTGAAATCTACAGAAGCACCACAAATAGGTCTGAGGTTGGGGTACAGACCTCAATTCCTTGCACGAGCTTTGACTTTTTTCCTCTCTATGCTGATATACATACAGACCATGACTTGTTCATAAAAGATCTGCAGCAAAGTTGAATAATATGTAAATTTTATGTTGTAATGAATTAGGTCCTAAGATCTTTAAAGGTCAGACACCTGGTATAATACATCACATTTTTTAATATCAACTACAAAATAACTGTAATAAATTTTTCCAGCACCACATCCTCACACACTGTTACCCACAAGGAAGCACCAAAGGAAATGTGTCATTTGTCAAAACATGCAGAAAAACTGGCATGTGTACAAGTCACTTTAAAAGTAATGCTCAGGTTAGAAATAGCTTTCTAAATGAATATTTTGTGGTTAAACAAAGAAAAACATATTAGTGCTTGACTAAAAACATCTCCTGATATGTAAAAAGAATAAGAAAGAAACAACTAACATTCTAGGATATATGACAAAATCACTTTAATTAGTTACAGGATAATGTATAATTTATAAGCAAAGAGCCTTATTTGATTATCTTTAAGGAAAAATTCAACAGGCATGGAAATTTACATTTAAGCATGGATGAGTGAATGGGCTATTATAAAAATGTATATCTGAGTTATAGGCGTTTGAGAGTTGCTATTAAAATAAAAATATTTATTCCTTTTATAATTCTATTTGCAAGCTTCAATTACATGTCTCTATTATAGGAACATGTCTATTAATAAAGGAAAAAAAAGAGATTTGCCTGCAAATAAAGCAGACTTTGGGGATTTAAAAAATGCAAACCCACATAAACACTTGCTCTCATTCCCAACCACCCCATGCCCCTATTCTCCAACAGTGTATTTTGTTAACCTAAGATACAGTGAAATGAACAGGCAGGCAGAAATGTCCACCTTTAGAGTTTCCAGTGTTGATCCAGGCAGGTCCTTGGTAGGATAATGTTATTGAAGGCATGCCCTTAAAGTCATTGTAAGTGGTTACTTTACATACAACCTTGGTTTGGCAATGAATATTCAGATAGAAATTGAGACTGCATTTGAGAAATAATTGAATGAATTTATCCATGTAAAGAGCAGTTGTGTTTTAAACTGGAATATGCTTAAAGAAAGACCGATTATTTAAACAACCAATTATATTTTTTCCAACATATTCTGTAATGATTCTGCTAGCACATACATATGGCATCAGTCAATTGTCACAAAGTGAAGTGGAAATTTTGTCCAGATCATTAAGAGGCACCCCATGGGTTAAAAAATTGAAGCCAGTGTAGTTTCAGGATTTGAACATTCTGGAAAATCGCCCAAATCCCACCCTTTTTAATATGTATACATAAAGTTACCCAAAATATTCATAACCTTTATAGCCAGATCTAAAGCGAACTTTCTAAGCTGGGGAGAATGAACTCTGCTCCACCCTCCCAACAGCAGCTGAACACCTGCGTTCTTGCTCCCAACCAATCCAACACAGAGCTCATTAGAGCAACTGAGGGGTGTAAGCAGATCAAAAATGAACCTCTCAGTGTTTAAGTTAGTTTGTTCAAAATGGGCAATGCACATGAAGAAACAATTTAAAGAAATTTACAGTAATCTAAGAAAAGCAATTTAAAGTAAATTGACCCCAAAAGAATGTTTTGGAACATAGCACATAATGCTCATGAAGGTGCAGTGAGAAGAACATGGTCACATTCTGCCGGTAAAGTATAAATTTCCTTCGTTTTTCTGGATAACAATCTCAGAAAGTGGGAATCTGCTGAACAATTTGGCAGTATGACCCATTCACTCTTTCATTCAGCAAATGTTTATTGAGTGCTTAGTTTTTGCCTGACAGGGAACAAACAGACCAAAATCCGTGCTTTCAGGAGCCGATATTCTGGTGGGGGAAGATAGAGAATAAGCAAGCAAATAATTACATAGCTAGCATGTCAGCTGTTGGTAAGAGCGATGGAAAAATTATTTGAATTTGCAGAGAAGGGAGCAGAGGTATGTCGCTATTTTAGTAGAATGGTCAAGAGCAACTTCACTGAGAAGGTGGCATTTGAACAAAAATCAGAAAGAAGTGTTATTAAGGAGAGGCATCCCAGCCAAGGTTGATCTCAGAATCCTGGAAGACCAAGCTGCTGCCATCAGATTAGTTCACTGCCAGTCACAACGGCAAGAGAAAACCCACCTCCTGACATGCTGTCTGCTATGGTGACCATGTCGCAGAGAACCCAACCCCATCTTGGCCAATCATGCAAGCACCCAGCAACCAGAATGTCCAGGGCCCTGGGGAGCTGTCCCC